>NW_006799939.1:616648-623099 GCF_000485575.1 Poecilia formosa
TTAAAAGCTTGTTCCGGAACAAGAGTTTCTT
Source organism: Poecilia formosa (assembly GCF_000485575.1). Lineage (NCBI taxonomy): Eukaryota > Metazoa > Chordata > Actinopteri > Cyprinodontiformes > Poeciliidae > Poecilia > Poecilia formosa. The sequence goes on from NW_006799939.1 coordinate 616,680, forward strand.
GTGTTACTTCAGAAATGGATACTACAGCCTGAAAGCTTATTCTTATTGGACAAACGGTTTGAGGCATCCTTCAAAAACTACAGAAATTCTGGAAGTGTACAAAACTGTAGCTGTGAACAGAGAACACATTCTTGATGAGTGCATTTTTTTTTAGCTATGCTGTACTCTGAAACCTTTGCCCAAAAGGGAACATCCTAGTTTCTTATCCCCCTTTTTATTGCCAATAATAATAACCCAACTTGTCTTGCTTCAGTGCTTCCGCACCATTCATTTGGAGTGCAATTTCCTCTCTGTCTGTCTATCAAATGCTCTAGCACATACTCAAAGTACACCCAGATGACCTACATGCAACATTAACATTTGACAACAAGCGGTATAAATTCAAGTCTGTGATATTACAACTTATCTTTGTTTAGTAATTGGTGACATTGGCTGGTTGCAATACAACCTAAAGGCTCATTTGACACTGTAGTGATAGCAGGTTGTCATGGAGGCTGGAACATTGTTTCACCTCCCCATCAGTCAAGTAATGCAGTGTAAAGCAGTCTCTTCTTGGTGGGTTAATATTAATCCTCTGCAGGTTAAAATTGATTTTAAAAATATTAGCAATGTGTATCTTTTGGTCATGAATATATTTATGTGTAAAATACAACCGTTAACATAAAATCTGCTCAGGAGTATTTTATTATTTTAGTTTTAGTTCTATGTAGTACATTTAAGAAGGCTAGGCCAGCTGTGAGGAAAATTATATGCATCTACGTCTTTGTCTTTTTTGTCGACTCATTTCATTCAACACACTTTATGACTTGACCTTGTGAAAGTGACAGTTTTAGCAAATATGTAAAAAAAAAAAGAGCTATCTACAAGCTTCAACATTATCAAAACTCCATATCATTGCAAAGAATATTGTCTCCTCAGTTTCTGGAGAGAATATTGTTTGAGCTTTCTTAGTCAGCAATGTGATAACTTTGGTCCAAGAGAGGCTATCAGTGCTCTTCCAAAGAGAGGAAGACAGGAAAACATCTGATCTGTAAATCATCTTCATCTGGCCTTGATGGATTGGTAAACCAGTCAATCAAACATCAGTTTGGCAACAAAGAGCAATCTTGAATTCCCTGTGGCTTTTCGTTTATGCCCCGTCAGCGACTTCTATTGTAGAATAGGGGATATTGAAACAAATCATCTTTTCAGTGTTAGCAATATTTTCTATGTGAACAAAAACATTTGTCTTGCATCACACCCTAATATATTACACCTGGAAATGCAGCACCATGTCTCTTGGTGTCTAACTATTATCCTGGTACACTTTTCAGATAATAGAAACCAAAACAACAGTTTTAGGTGCCGGTGTGTAGTACCTAAGTTACAGAAAATGCTGATTTTTAATTAATTTGGTGTTAAAAGATGAGCATGTTTTCTGGTTGCGAAGTACCGCAAAGTATAAGGTAATTTTTTTTTACCTTTTCTGCAAAATTCAACAATTGCACAATTCTTCTTAAGTTGTAAGTAGTTTTTCAAAAGAGCAAAAGAAATCTTATGTTTTATTAACAATAACCAAATTTGTTGTTCACTGGTTGCTAATAGATAAGTCCATTTTCTGGTAAAGTTTCACGAAGTAAAACTCAGATTTTCACTTTTGTGGTAAATGTCTGTTTTATAATATATTTACCACCAATAACAAAGTAAATATTTTAACTTTAATCCAAAATTCAGCAACTGCACAATTCTTCAGTAGTAAGTAGTATTTCAAAAGAGCATAAGAAATCTTATGTTTTATGAACAATAACAGCATTTGTTGTTCACTAGATGCTAAGAGACGAGCCCGTTTTCTGGTAATGATGTGCCATGAAGTAAACATCTATTTTTTACCTTTGCAACATTTATTAATTGTAAATTTCTCATGCTTAAGCAGATAAGCAGTATTTCAAAAGAGCTTATGTTTTCTAAACAATACATCTTATTAAAACATCTTATTTGATGTTTGTGGCATGAGTTTAAATAAAAAAACAGCTACACCTCTTAAAGGATAGAAATAGTAATTATGAAAAAAAACAGTAACTGTGGACTATTATTTAATGCAGTATAAGAGACTTAGTCATTTTTACACAACATTTTGCACTGGAGTGAGTAACCGAAAAGCTTTTTTTACAAAGGTAAACTAGCGGTTAATGAGGATAAGCACCCAAGGTTCCAATTAATCAGAATGAAGTCCTTCTGTAGCACCTGATGTGTTATGTAGATTAACCAGAATCATATTGGCTTACAAACTCAACACAGGAATTGAAAAATTCTTTAAAATAGAATTTGTATTGTTAAATTTCTTCCCTGTCTCAGACAGCTTTCAACATTGCGTGAAACTGCTGAGCATAATATTTATTCTTGGTTCTGAATGAAAAGCCACACCTAAGGTTGATTGCTGAGATCCTGAGGAAAGTTGTCATTCAGGGTGCAGTCGACTTGTTATGCTTTCTAAGACAAGCTAACAAACTTACGGGGGAGAAGAAAAACAATGAGAATATGATTTTCTGAAGTCTGTGCCAAACAACCAAACTGAAAACCTGCTCAACACAAATATATATTTTACTGGCTGTAACTTAAATATAAGTTGCACATGACAGCAAATTAATTCTCATGTTGAACAGAGACAGAGATTTATTTTTTTTAGTCACTATGAAAGCCTTTCTCTCTAACAGAGATCATTAGCAGTTATCTATGCAGACTGTGCAATCGACTCTTTAACCTTGTTTTCATCAAGGTGGTTTATTTCTCTCTGGGTGCTGCCCAAAAATGTTCTAATCAACCTTGCCATCTAACTACATCAGTCCCTAGGAATAGATAAAAATTTAAACACCATCTGGAAAACCTTGGCTCTTGAAGTGACCTTAACTTTTACCTTTCTTTGTTCTGTGATTTTATTTTTTCTGTCACCTCGCAGCAGGCAAATTTCTACAAGATGTTCTCGACTGTAAAATGACCCCCTGTGGTTTTAATCATGTTGAGTTCTCTAAAAAGAAAAAAAAAATCCATAATCAGCCTCCAGATAATCCTGAAGATAAAGTCAATACTTACTTGTCACTGTTAAACAATGTCAGACACAGCATAAAAAAAAAAAAAAGAACGGAAAACAAAGAAAGTTTTGCATTTGATTTTGGTCTGTCTTAAAAGTATTCTTTCTGATTCTTCGACTCAGTTTAAACATTTTTCTTGTTCTGCCAGCGAACAAAAAAGTGTGGAATGCATGACGCCACATTTTGCTAAAAGCACAACATCACATCATTCTTATACATTTATTTTCTCTCATAAAGTGATATCCATGCCCGTCTTTATCTCTTCTAAAATACACGTAGAGGAGAAGCCCCTGCACATGTGCACAAACCCCAACGGTGCAATTACTTGTACTCAGTCCAAGTCCTGATAGCCTGAGGATGGGCACCAGTTGGCTGCTGCATTTGGCTGGTTCCACACAGTTAGATAGATATGGGCTTAAGCGCACAGGGAAAATAGTCTTTTAAATGATACCTACCCCCCTGCTGTGTTTGTCTGTGTTCACATATTTTTTATTTTTTTTTTATTTTTTTCAGACTCATTGCAGATAGGACTTTATGTCGCATGCATTTCTTTGTACATTAGTCTGCAAAGACCTTCTGGAGTTGAAGTGAAAATGTGTGTACTCATGCAGACNTATATATATAAGATGAAAGCATCTTGAATTTAGGGGTGTGACGATAAATGGATCAGATGGGTGTGAATATAGATTCACAGGGAGTGGAAATGAAATGAAAACATACATGCTATTATTCAAAACATTTTCATTACACATTTGAAGTGTTGCCATCATAAAAATAGATGCTTGGGTTGATCGATGACTAAATAATGCCAAACATACACTATGGGAAAAATAGGAGCAAATAACCAGAGCACAAACAGAGAAAAAGAAGAAAGACTATGAATTTCTGTCAAAATTGTGATTTTCGCTTTTTTGCAAAATATAATGGCTAAAAGTTATGGAAAAAAAAAAAAAACACTCAGTGCTTTAGATAGCAGTTTGGGATGTTTTAAAATGGTAGACTTTGTGTTTGAATTCATCTTGTTTACAAAGTAATTTGAGCTGGCAGTGCATTTGAGTTTCAGGGTAGGGAAACAGTTTGTGCACATTCAGGTGTGTTTTTGTTTTAAACAAAACGAAAAAAATACAAACAATAACACACATGCTTTTTTTTTTTGTTATTGCAACAAAATTACTGTTATCCGATTTTTAATTTTCAGCCATTACTGGCAGATAACCGAGAACAGGAGTGAGCTCTAGTTCAGTTTAAGTGCATATGTGAATAAAGGTTTACTCCTCTAAAAGCAGGAAGCAAATTATTGCACAGAGCATTCCTGGTGAACAAAACCTAAACGAACATGAGGATCTATAGCGCTACAAAGATAAAGACATCGTGGTCAAAAATGAAATCCTACAACTGCTAAAATCCGGCGCTACTCAATTTTTGTTTACACTGTGTTGCATTTGCAACTCTAAAGACAAAAATAACTGTTTTAAATAGATAGCAGAGAGAGTCTTTGCTGTTATTCATTCCTATTACTCCTACAAACTCTATACTGTCATTTGTGTCAGATTAAGTAACACTTGGTTATATAGTTAGCCTATGTCTTCTTTAATGTTTCATTTTGTTTCATATTATTGCGATACAAATCTTTACAAATAAAATAACCCAATTCTGAATCTATCCAACTCAACCGAGATTTTGTCAAATTTAAAAGCTTGTTCCGGAACAAGAGTTTCTTGTGTTACTTCAGGAATGGATACTACAGCCTGAAAGCTTATTCTTATTGGACAAACGGTTTGAGGCATCCTTCAAAAACTACAGAAATTCTGGAAGTGTACAAAACTGTAGCTGTGAACAGAGAACACATTCTTGATGAGTGCATTTTTTTTTAGCTATGCTGTACTCTGAAACCTTTGCCCAAAAGGGAACATCCTAGTTTCTTATCCCCCTTTTTATTGCCAATAATAATAACCCAACTTGTCTTGCTTCAGTGCTTCCGCACCATTCATTTGGAGTGCAATTTTCCTCTCTGTCTGTCTATCAAATGCTCTAGCACATACTCAAAGTACACCCAGATGACCTACATGCAACATTAACATTTGACAACAAGCGGTATAAATTCAAGTCTGTGATATTACAACTTATCTTTGTTTAGTAATTGGTGACATTGGCTGGTTGCAACACAACCTAAAGGCTCATTTGACACTGTAGTGATAGCAGGTTGTCATGGAGGCTGGAACATTGTTTCACCTCCCCATCAGTCAAGTAATGCAGTGTAAAGCAGTCTCTTCTTGGTGGGTTAATATTAATCCTCTGCAGGTTAAAATTGATTTTTAAAATATTAGGAATGTGTATCTTTTGGTCATGAATATATTTATGTGTAAAATACAACCGTTAACATAAAATCTGCTCAGGAGTATTTTATTATTTTAGTTTTAGTTCTATGTAGTACATTTAAGAAGGCTAGGCCAGCTGTGAGGAAAATTATATGCATCTACGTCTTTGTCTTTTTTGTCGACTCATTTCATTCAACACACTTTATGACTTGACCTTGTGAAAGTGACAGTTTTAGCAAATATGTAAAAAAAAAAAGAGCTATCTACAAGCTTCAACATTATCAAAACTCCATATCATTGCAAACAATATTGTCTCCTCAGTTTCTGGAGAGAATATTGTTTGAGCTTTCTTAGTCAGCAATGTGATAACTTTGGTCCAAGAGAGGCTATCAGTGCTCTTCCAAAGAGAGGAAGACAGGAAAACATCTGATCTGTAAATCATCTTCATCTGGCCTTGATGGATTGGTAAACCAGTCAATCAAACATCAGTTTGGCAACAAAGAGCAATCTTGAATTCCCTGTGGCTTTTCGTTTATGCCCCGTCAGCGACTTCTATTGTAGAATAGGGGATATTGAAACAAATCATCTTTTCAGTGTTAGCAATATTTTCTATGTGAACAAAAACATTTGTCTTGCATCACACCCTAATATATTACACCTGGAAATGCAGCACCATGTCTCTTGGTGTCTAACTATTATCCTGGTACACTTTTCAGATAATAGAAACCAAAACAACAGTTTTAGGTGCCGGTGTGTAGTACCTAAGTTACAGAAAATGCTGATTTTTAATTAATTTGGTGTTAAAAGATGAGCATGTTTTCTGGTTGCGAAGTACCGCAAAGTATAAGATAATTTTTTTTTACCTTTTCTGCAAAATTCAACAATTGCACAATTCTTCTTAAGTTGTAAGTAGTTTTTCAAAAGAGCAAAAGAAATCTTATGTTTTATTAACAATAACCAAATTTGTTGTTCACTGGTTGCTAATAGATAAGTCCATTTTCTGGTAAAGTTTCACGAAGTAAAACTCAGATTTT
>NW_006799939.1:624720-627789 GCF_000485575.1 Poecilia formosa
TCATGCAGACTTAATTTCCCTATTTTCCCCATCACCTATCACTTAGTAAAACATGTTTGTCCTTTCACATAAAATGAAAACATGTCCTGATGCTTAACTTCAGGACATGTTGTTGTCCTGAAGTCAAAACAAACCAGTCATTACTGGAATGTTTAATGTGTTCCTAAAACATCAGATCCACAGTGTACTGAGATAATGACATTACCTCGCTTCATCTGAAAACCCTTCAAAGGCTTACGTTCTTCATGTGGATTTCATGTCCCTTTTCTTTTATTTTAAAGACTTCACTGGCTGTAGATTACAACACATAAAAAATATAGTTTAGTAGCTGTGTATGGTGGCTCACATTGTAAGTAGAATTTTCAAGATAGATTGCAATATTTGGCTGTGTGAAGTCAACCATATATGAAGAGAAACCACTTTGTTTGAGTTTTGCAGGGGAAACTGTAGCGTATTCCCCATTTAGAAAGATCGACCTTGCAAGAATCTAATTAATTAGTGTACTATGAAGGTTAATTAGTAACTAAGGATGTCCATGCATCATAAAGCCACTTGTCTTAGCCCATGCTTGCAGTCAGGCAGAAAGAGAGTCATCAGTCATTCTTTGGCAAGACGAGTCTTACCAAAGAAAAGTAGAGATTCAGGTTATCGATTAATGAGTTAATCTAAAGTTGATTGATCTTTTTGATCGGCTAATGATCGCTTGATAAGCAGTAATTTTCTTACGTTTTCTCTTAAATCAATTAAGTTGAATGTCTTTCTATAACATGAGGAGGGTAATTTTTGCGTCATGTGCTAAAAAAGAAGCACATCATTATATTTGAAATTTGTTTATGTAAGCTATATTAAATACCCAATATACAGAAAATTTTGCTTTTCTGACATTATTAAATTTAGATATAAAACAGAACAAAACAGGAACCTCTTAGGTTGCCAAATAGAGGAATAATAAGAACATTTTCAGCGCTATGCCCTCAGCTTATCTGTCATCACATCTTCATCTTTGTAGCACATCGATAATTTTTGCCTGAGAAGTTGACAATGGTTTGCCATAGAGCATGACTGAATAAGTGCTATTGAGGTGAAACTTGAGCTAGTCAGACTCAAGTTTCCAACAGAACCGCATAAAAAAAACATTTTCCATCCCACAGTGGGCTCCATTTGAACTGTTTTATTTTCCTGTTCTGGGATCCTTCTGCCATCTTTATTTCTGTATTCACTGCATCCACTGTTCCCCTACTCGCAACATATGCCATATGCTCTCTTCCCCTTTTCGAGAAACACCAAACCTATAAAAGACAGCCAGAGTGAACTATTAGCTAGAGTTGACAGACTCCTTTGACTCTGAATTTTGTTCTCACCTTGCAAGATTTTAATAAATGTGTTACTTCTTCTCATCCAGACTTTTATTAAAGTGATTTTTCACAATATTTTTATTAACTACAGGATAATTAATTTAGTTTATTATGTGATAAATTCTTTACATAATTGAGCTAGAAATTAAGGTAAATAAATAGGAAAACATAGTAACAAGTGCCAATAAGCCTGCTAAGCTACAGACTGTGTCTTTTTCACACAGGTTAATGAATTAACAGCACCATATAATTTCGTTATTGAAGTTCAGAACAGAAAACTCTGAAAACTCTAGTGTCAGACAGTAAATAAATGAACTGGGAGTCAGTAAAGCTCTTGTTGTCTTTCAGGCTGGTCCTACTGCCTCACTGGTAGTTCTTTTGTATAGTCTGTAAGAGAAACCTTTGTCTTGTACTTTTTTTTTCTACCCACTATATCATCAAAAATAGATTTGTTTTTCACTTTGTGAGAAACTTGGTATGTGTTGTAACAGTGTGAAAGGAGCATGAAATGTTTGAGTGTTGTACCTAATGGGTAAGAGATAGTAGTAACTCTACAGAAAGCCCTCGCTGTGACTTAAATCAAAACTCCTGCTAACGGTCGTACACTGCAGTGCGAGGAGTGGTATCTCACTTGGCGAGTTTTTCTTTGTGCGAATCTCTACAGACACCATTTTGCTGTAGGGAAAGTGCCTCAGTTTGTTTGCAAAGTCTAAAAATCCAACAAAACATGGCAGAGTGCCAACAGAGATTAGTGACCACACTGAATGAGTACACAGGTGTGAAGATACACTGAACATTTCAAAATTGTAAGCCTGAATCACACAGGACCCCACACAGACAAGTGGGGCCTAGGCCAACTTTCTTTCACATATTACAAGACTAGATGTTGTCTTGTAAGACATAAAGCATCACCCACACTTAAGAGAAGGATTACTCTGTTTTAGACAGGTTCAAGAATATACACAGTTTCTGGTGGAAAACATGTGGTTTTGCTGGTAGAACCTGAATGAAGAGTCATTCTTCCATCTACCTACTAAACATGCCTGTTAGGAGAAATGAGTGACGCTTACTTGAAGTGTTTTGTTCCATCACACAATCTATGCAATAATGAAAGATGGGTTGTATTCTGATATTGACATCTCATGTAGAAAAAGCCCACAGCACATTAAGAGCCACAGACCATGACATAAAGCTTCACTTGACCATTTGCAGAAGTCAGACATATGGTGAGACGTTAGAAATACAAATGGAGAAAATGGTCTTGTGTCTTCAGTACTTTGTTCTAGCTGTTGAGTTAAGGGAGAAAAGGGCATGCCCCATCATAGTGCAGAATACAACTAGCATGCAGTTACTAAAATCTTACATTACATAATCATTAATGCAGGCAAGTAATGCGATAAAGGCAGAAAAGCTTCATGTGCTGCCAGAATGATAAAGTGGGAATGTTTTTTGCAATGTCCAATAGACCATAGTTAACGTCAACTTAAATGGTACATATTAATTTGCTATTTAGTCGCATTGGAATGCAAGAGGAGAGTAAAGCTTTTCCTCTTCATTACTATAAATAAAATACCACTTTGCCATCCATTATATGAAAAGTAATGTCAGCTGTGACGCTTATGTCTCACCCACAAATTGTTTAAACTATGCTCACTGTTTCTGCTGAAATAACTTCTTCAGACACAGATATATATATGTGTCTGAAGAAGTTATT
>NW_006799939.1:628198-677687 GCF_000485575.1 Poecilia formosa
ATATAAGAGTACTGTTTAATTACTTTAAAAAAAAAAAACTTTCTATGTATCAATCCATCTCTTTATTTTTGACACCTGCTTAACCTTTGAAGGCTCCTATCTCCAGGTGTCAATAGGTGAAAAGAATACAAGAATACAAATTAACAGTCAATGACATGGCCACTAAAAGTCAAAAGAGATACACTGACACACATCCAAAGTCATTCTGGAGTTGTCAATTAGTTATCACTTTTGTTAGGTTTGAGGAAGATGGCGAACCAAGAGAGAATCCATTGATGCATATATAGTATAGTAGGAATACGCAAACGCTCCTCTGCGTGGCCCTGGATTGGATTAAACCAAAAACAACAACATGATGGCACATGTACTCAGTTGTTGGTGTCACCTAGTCCCAGTAAACAATGGCTGCATTAGGGAGCCAGCATATGTTGCACTTGGTAGCACTGTGTGAAAGAAAATGAGAGCCTACTTCATGCGTGTATTTGTAAAAGGGAAGGTAAGATGAGAAATTGCAAAGGACTTGCAAGTCTTGCATGATAATGAGAAAAAGGACACTAATTCTTTCATTTGATGTTCTGTAATTATGGTGCCCACGGCCCACCCTGGGACACTAGTCAGATTTATGTTCTCCTTTGCGAGGAAAGTGTGCATGTGTGTCTGCATGTGTGCACAGGAGACAAAGGAAAGAGGAGGCAGCGCAAGGAAGACAGGAGAGAAAGGAGAAGTAAAATCCAATGAGAGGAAGGGGTAAGAGTAGGAGTGACTGAAATATAAATTTACTGACCGTTATAAAACAGTCTTCTGTCTTAAATCACATGTTGTACCATAGTGGCAGTAGATCATGATTGCTATGATATAAGATTGTGGCCACATACATTTACAGAATATCTTCTCTGTATTAAATTCACATGTAAAATTTGAAATCCCTCCATATTTCTCCCTTAAATTTAAATGTGTTTTTATTAATATTATTCTGGTTCTTGGTCTAATAAAGATGAATTTTGATTGTCTTCCAAGTACAGCATGTATCAAGAGAATCTTTTCAGAGTAAGAGTAAGTGGGCGTAATTTGATATGTATTTTTCATTTAATTCAGATTTTTATAATTTATATGCATTGTTTTTTATATACATTGTTTTACAACTCTACAATTCTATCCTAATTTAAATGCTTTGTAGACTTTTTGTCTTCAGTTCATGGGTTTTCCAATATTGGTCACAGGTTAAAGCTGTAGCTTTATTTTGTAGAACTTTGTTTCAATGTTCAATGTAACTTAGACCTTATAAATGTATGTTTTTATCTCTGTTCAAAGGTTTTATCTATTTAACTTTATTACAAATCTGCCACGTGTGTGCATGGCTGTTTGCGTAAAACTTCCTCCGTCTTATCACCAAGACTTTTAACATTATAATGTAAATTTAGTGACATTTTATGAAATGCTTTTCATTCAAAGTTGACACTTTGGCAATAAAATTGCACCAGACCAATCATTGCATTGCTACATTATAACTAACTGGTTAGGGTACATTTATCGTTTCAGATAGCCTGCAAATTACAAAGTACACAGAATCCAAAGTGAAGTCAAGAAAATGTGTTTGGTATTTGACAACAAAGCAAGCTTTTCTGTTCCTGACTGATGCTATATTTTAATTAGTATGTTTCAAATGGAAGCAAAAGCAACCTCATAGCAGAAAATTAAAAATCACATATGGCCCTCTTGCACCATCCATGCACCATTGTGTTCAAAAAATCAGCAGTCAAAAATCGCCAACTGGAATAGTTAATACTTTTGTCGTACTGTGACCTTGCAACAAGAAGGTCCTGGGTTTGAATCCTGGCCTGGCATCTTTTGCATGGAGTTTGTGTGTCCACCCTGTGCAGTTCTCTCCAGGTACTCTGGTTTCCTCCCATAACTCAAAAACATGACTGTCAGGTGAATTGGCCTCTAAAAATGTCCTTAGTTGTGGGTGTGTGCATGGCTGTTTGTCCTATATGTTTCTGTGATGGATTGGATGGATAAAATAATTAGTCTTTTCTATTTGGCTTTGTTGTATGGTCTCTGCTATTTTGAACTCTCTTTTCAGTGTTTACTTTCACTTTTCTTCTCCTTGTTTTATGGCTCCCATTATCCTCAGTTCACCCTTTATTGCTGTAGCTAAAAACAAGTCAGAATGTGTATCCTTTTTTTTTTGTCCCTTAATGACTGGGGGATACTATTTGTTGATATTGTAAGCTATCTCCCTGGTGACCTGGAAGACTTTTAACCCTTTTAAAGATGATTTATGGCAAATACTCACTCTTTTTAATTATACCTGCTTCTAGGTGTCCCCCAGTTTTGTAAAGCCATTACAGAAAATCAATACTCAGCTTTTAGGTGATGAATTAATTAATGAAGTGTGAAGTTTACCTTGAGTGAGCGTCCTTTGATGAATAAGAGAAAGCGAGAAACGGAGAAAATGTGGTTGAGGGGTCTCCTAATGATTTGATATCAGCTGGCTTGGAGCAGTTTACCTTGTTAATTGCACTTAATTTGTGTTTCGATCTAAATAGTTTGAAGGAAGGACTTGGAAACAAACATTTCTTTAGTGCTGAGGGATGAGTAATTTCCTCCTCTTGCCTTGAGCGGCCAATCTCCCACGCTGTCTAAATAGATCTGTATCCTTGGACCAAATCCACTGAGGGAATTAAATTACTCTATTTTCTTTGTTTTCCTTTACCATGCCTTGTACTGAAATATTATTAGTTCTTTGACAGTCTTAAAGTGAATGTTGTTCAGTTAAAAATGTTAAACCACTCTCACCACAAATTAAACATTTGATTTTATTTATTTATTATGTCTGTATACCATTGTGCAGGCAAGAACTTGTAAGACAAATGTGATTTAAGTCTACAAAATTCATTTTGCACCAGTGGGAGAGAGCAACCAGGCAAATGAATTCACAGCATATTTTTTGCCCTAAAGCATTCTCCACTCGCAAGAAAAATGGATATTTTAACATGTATGCAAAACATTTAGGAAACGTCTTTCTTTCTTCAGTGTCCACAATGAGAACTCCTCTGGGTCAGAAATTACTACTTTTCTAAGAGTGCTATGCCTTGCAACTAATAGTCCCCATTATTCATAGCGCCACAGCAGAGGTCACTGCCATGGGGTTTACTTTTTTACCTCCCTAAATTGGAAGTCAAAAAGAAAATGAATTGAGACACACACACACACACACACCCACCCCCCACACACACACACGTGGAATGAACTATAGGTTTGACTTTGACTTGTCCTCAAACTGTACAGTAGAAAAACAATGTTGAATCTGGTGTATATATTGTAAATTGAGGTCAACAGATGTGTTGACGTCTGAAACAATTTAAAAACATGAAAGATGATTTAATTTTTTAAGTCTTATGTTCTTTGACCTTTTTACCCTTACTTGACTTTTAAGGTTTAACTTAACAATGACTAACAATCTCTGATGGATCAAGGTGATTTTTTTTGTCTCATTAAATAAACATGACTGCTCTTCAATTTTGTGAATTGAAGGTAAAATTATAAATCTGTGCAGACTAACATGTTATTCATTTCAATTAGAAAAGTTGCGATCCTACAAAAGCACTTAGTCAGATTTCTGAATGCACTTGAAAACACTGAGTTATAAAACAGGGTTTTTACTGTTGATAGAGTTTGTTGCAAATATGCAAGTTGTAATGTTAGATAAGAAAAAAACATTTGAAAGAGATTTCATATTGGCTTTAAACTAATACTTATTAAATATATCCAGCAAGGATTTGATGGAGATGCTATTCACCTGAAGCAGCACACAGAACTGACCACCCATTCCAGTAAGTGCTCCCACTTTCAACAAATGTCAAGAGGTTATTTTCACAGATAACAAAATATCTAACAAAATGCTGTTTCAAAAAAACTAGCAGTAAAGTTAAGGTGATGGGTTGGAGTTTTGGATTGTTTATCACTTTGCAAGTTCAAGGTGTACCTTTAGGTAATTGAAAGGTTTAGCCATACAGATTCAAAAATCTCCTTTAGCTGATGGTCAGTTTTTGAGCTTGACCTTGACCTAGGATTTGTCTTATTTGTAATATGTGGAATATTTCACTCAAAACTAAACAAATAAGAGGGATGGGCAATATAACAAAACTAGTATCTCAAGATTGTTTTGTGATCCATAACAGAATGAACTGTCTACATAAACCTCATTATACATTGACATACAATACACACATGTACATGCTTTAAGTCTCTGCCTGGGTAACTGCTGATTTTTACTGTCAAGACTTTATATAGCTGTAGGTCTATATAAAGACCTACAGCTTTAGGTCTTTATATAGACCTACAGCTATATAGGTCTATATATAGACCTATATAGCTCTATAGCTATATAGAGCAGTCACTCTTGCAGTCACTTACTGCAATTGCAGTAAGTGACTGCAATTGCCTGGTCAATTTGCAGTCACTTACTGTATGCTGGAAAATGTACTTTTCTTTCAGTGATAAAATAAAAAAGAAGAAAGTGAAAAAATAATTTAAAAATTATGAATGATTTACAAAGAGCTCTCAGTCATTTTATGTAACCACTATAAATCACATAAACCTCTCAAACTACAACATATTGATGTATCCTGTTCCATAATGTCAAAAGGCAATTTTCTGTAATGGCATTAAACACAGAACCTTTTCCACATAAAGGTAAGCACAAAATCCAGATATCACCTCATCTGAAACATGTCACTGTGTTGGAGTGAGTTCCTTTCATTGACATACAGCAAAATCACGGCTAATGATTTAGAAACAGATTTGGTAACGTCTCTTTACCTTTAACTACTAATTAGACATTTGTTGAAAACTGATTTGTGCTAAAGCAGTGGTATTGTGGCTGCAAATAAATGAGCTTAGGACTTAAGTTGAGCCCAGTGAGCCTAGTCCCAGTGCAAAGATTGATTCTCAAAGCAGATTTTACAAGTCAGTCCAGGAGATGTCTATAGTTATTTATAACATCTTGATCAAAAAATGATAACCAGTCTGTCTGTGGATGTGTGTGAGGTGCAGAGTGAGAGTTAGATTTCAGTTAAATTTGTACCTCATACTGTTTTATTTACTTTTGCTTTGCATTTTAAGAATACCAGTTCATGTATTTTGCAATGCTTTGCTCGCCTTAATGAATCAAGGCATGTCAACTCTGAACAGACTCCTGACAGGTTTGCCTGACCTTCTACATCCATGATTCTGACATGGTGGTATGAGAACCAGTGGTGTTGGTTGGCTGCCTTGAGTATAACTCTAAATAAATTTTATTTTTAACCATTTATATATAAAAAGGCTTGAATGTGGTGGTTGAAAGCAGGAATATAATTTACCCTGCTGTACAGTATAAGGTTATCAGAAAATACGCAACATACAATGACAACATCTTCCTCTTTAGATCTACAATTAAACATTGACTGACTATGGAGGACTTCTGGTAGTTGTAGTACACCTCCTAGTTTTATTAGGCTTCCAAAACAGGAGTAATTCTATTGAATTGAGTTGGTTAGGATCATCAAATGGGTAACCCAAGACATTCTTCAGTGGGTGGAGCAGGTTGAATCAGGTACATTTCCAAAAGGTAAACTTTACAGAGAAAGGGGTTGCACAACAGATCTGAAAAGGAATTAAAAACATGCTAAACGCTACAGCAAAAAAAAAAAAAAAACTTAAGTGTAGTTCCATGGTCTTATATGAAATGAAATATTGGGAACTTCCATGATGTGAAAGGCGTTTCTCCTTCCTTGTTATCTAGCATCAATTAGAATCTCATTCATGTTCCCTGCCCTCAATATTACGCACACTTCCATGTGTCATTATTTTTCTAATTACAGGGGAATGGTGGAGTCTGATAGGATTTTATGTCTTTTATTTCTTCCATTGTCTGTCAGGAAAGATGGATCCCCACTTGGTGTGAGCAATATATCAGCTTTGTAAGTCCATATACTGTTATAAGTATGAGGTAATGCATCACAAATTCATCCCGATACGGTTAGGTATCAGTGGGAAATTTATGGGACATTCAGACATTGTGATATTGCATTTCCTATGTACCCTTGTGTCAGAATCCTTTTGTCCCTTTCCTCTCTCTGCTAACTCCCTTCAACTGTTTTACATTTCCTTGATTAGTCCATCTGCATAGATACCCTTAGGCTTTCTATGTGGCTTGTTGCATTCTCCCTCTTGGTCATTCTGTGTTCTGTATTACCCGTTTCTCATCTGCAAGTATTTTCTTCATAGTGTTGTATCACTTCTTATTAAATACGTCGTGAGATTACTACATTCCTGATTATGTTTTTTTTTTTTTTCATTTCCCACATATACCTTGACAGTTTTATTGCACTACTTAAATTGATAGACAGGGGAATCTTTATTCCTTCTCTTCTTTTTACCAGATTGTTTAATTTTTAAAATGTACATATATTTTTAATTTTAGGTTATGTATTTCTAGTCTCAAAGTCCCTGAAAGCACCTCTAAAAAATTAAAAAACAGATTAATTTAAAATTTGAAACCATCTATTCTGGACACAATCCTGAAAAAAAAATAAATAAAAAAAAATAAAATTGTTCCCATTTCAAACATTACTAACCTGCAGTTTGTAAATAAATGTACACCATTAATTTTGAAGGTTGCTGTAATCAAACCTTGCATAAGAAACTTTTCTATCAGGAGGCTTTATTAAACTATAGACGCATATCGAATTTTAATTTCTTAAGCTCTTCAGATTTTTAAATATATTTATACATATATGCATGTAAACTGCATTTTTTCTATTATTAAAACATTTCTTATGAATTGACACAATGTAAATAAAATGAATCAAGATGAATCGTGTTTTACCCTGGACCTCACAGTGAAAGATTCAACTGTTCAGGAATCCTGTACAATACATGTTGTCACATGAAGACCCATTGGATAAAAGAAAAAAAAAATCTGGCTTATTCATCGAAAAGGTCATGGAAATGTAAAGGTCACAGGTAAGGGCTAGAGTTTAGTCTTTATTTGATCTGTTTTTCTTTATGGAGACATTTCTACTTTGAAGGATTTTTTTGCCTTGACAGACAGACATCAGCTCTGATTCTAATATATATTTATGAAGCTCCTGTGTGCACACCAACATCCTAAATACCAAACAGTAGGTGTTCAATCTGACAAACGCATACATAGCAGAAAACAGGCTTGAAGATTGCCATATTACTTGAGGACAAAGATACACACACATACACTCTAGTTTCTGCAGCAAGCCTTACCTGAAGCTTGACAAGCCTCACTTTGTGAATCCAAGGTCACAAGGTACTCAGTGTCTCATTACAATCCACAGATTCTTTGAAATCCCAACACGTGTGCTTGCTGTGCCGTGCGGTTTATGAACAAGTTATGTGTGTTTGTATGTGTGAGATGGGAAAACAGCAAACCACCGAGCATCAATAAAGTTCTCTCACCCTTACACAAAACCAGATAGATGGGAGCTCAACAACGATGGGTGCAAAAAGGAAATGCTTGGGTTTGTAGGTTACATAAATTTTAAGATTCATGAACCATCATAACACAAACTTTCTCTTAATTGTATGACATATACACACAAATATATGTACATATAATGTACATAAATTGTCTATCATAGAAACATTTCTCCTTTTATTTTGCGAGAAAGAAACTTATCTTATTTAGTTACATATGCATGAATAGTGCTTTGGGCAAGACTAATCCCTCCCCAACCACCTATCATAAATTGTTACAGTAAAAAGAAACATGTAGAAAAAGAATAATCAGAAAGATTATTCTAAAAGGGATGATGTGGAGGAACTTACTTGAAGAGGAGGAGATGGAGGATGGGAAGAAATAAACACTTCACAGGATGCACCACAGATAGCTGAAGTAGCTGGAATGATCAAATCCTACCAAAGGCAAGAGAGGGGAGGTCTCAAGGACGGCAATAATGGAAACATCAGTAAATAGGAAAACAAAAAAGTGGAGAAATACCGAGGCCTGAGGGAAGTACTAGTGAGAGCATGGCAGGTGAAGGCAACATAATTGCCTGTAGGGGCACGGGGCAGAGACACACAACCTGAAGAAATGGTTCAAGTAGCAACCCAGAGAAACATCGGAGATCTCAGTCCAAAAGAGTTTGAGGAACAGCAAAGATGGGCAGAGCTTTATTCTTATTTGTTTGTTTACTTATCTGTCAATTTTCTTTTGTACATCTGTGAGAACATTATACATTCTCATAGCACAGACTAAAGCTGATGTTATAAGGCTTTGAAAGAGAACTACACCACAGGATTACAGTCTGACTTTCAATTTTCTCTACTAAAGTAAATTTGCAAGTGCAACACACAGTCAAAACAAGTCGGTACACCCTGATGTTCACTGAAGTGGCACAACACAATGTGGATAGATGAAACGACGGAGGGGTAGGGTGAGTGTTTGTGCGGAGGGTCGTTGGAGAATGGTGTAGAAGTAAAGGAGAAGGGAGCTGATATCCTGGAGGCATTCACCCTTCATTTAACTGGCAAAGTTCTGGCACCTTACAAAAAAGATGAACACACTACTCTATATTATTTGACTTGCATGGAGGATTTTTTTTACATGCACTGAAACCGAGGACTGCATTTGTGGTATCGTGGTTGCTCAACAAATGTCTTGCTAGAGTGCTCGTTGAAATTGGGTTATATTTCCCATGTGCATTAGCTGAGTTTTACATTTGTGAGATTTTCACTCCTGGTGTGTGATAGGAAAAAAAAATGCATATGCTTACTGGTGGTTAAGGGTGGTGTGGTGGCACAGAATTGCTTCATAGCACTGAGAAAATAGCTTGGTCACACAAATACATAGGTTCCAGTTGGGAAGGAGCACAGCAGCTGAATACATACTCTTGCAGAATGCTTGTTGATTTTAGTCATAGAAGTGTTAATCAGTTGAAATCAAGTAGTGATTACTTGCAGTTACTTCTTTTCACAAACTGTAACATGTGGATTGTGATACCCAATATTTGTGACTTTAACCATTCTGCGGTCTTAAGAGATGGGGTCAAGGACGAAGCAGTGACGTAGGAGCCAAAGCATGACCCATGTATGGAGGCCCTAATTCTCAACGTGACTTTCAGAGGTTCAAGTCGCAGCCCGATGACCTTTGCTGCACGTCTTCCATCTCTCTCACAACCCACCTTCCTGTCCAACAACTGTCAAAGAGCCGACAAGCTTTTCAGTACTCTGAAAAGAACTGGCCCCAGGAATTGGACCTCGGGGCCCAATTCACAAGGTCAGTTGGATCCTGTGAGCTTTTCACCCTGTGTAGGGTCGCACTGACACTTTTCAGAGTATTTATTGGTGTGTGTGGTTTTGGGAACTGACGGTCTGATGGGACATCCTTCAATCCCCACTTTCCCACTGTCCGTAACATCTTCTGCACTCCTCCTGAGCATGGGGCTAATTCCGGAGAAAGATTAAAAGACATGAAAGAATTAATAACTTGAAAACTGAAGTGTTATCCAAACATTGCGTATCATTATGTAATCCATAAAATATTATTATGGCTACTAACTGCATGGTACTGTATGCATCAGCGCTGTTGACAATAACACATGCAGACTGCAATATGATACAGCACCGTATGTGAGTATACCAGGGTCTGTGCATGTCACTGTTCATCTGTCTCACAGCATTGAGGCAGAACCTGTTCTTGAAGCCTTGCAGTTCTTGCAGGGATACCACACAATTGCTTTCCTAAAGAGAGGGCAACAACCAGTCAGGCATGAACTGTAGACTAGTGTACATCAGATAACAACAAACTGTTATGTATGCGCTCTTGTCATTCGGTTATATGAGGGAGAAAGGCTTGATAGGCAGAGAGATACCTGTAACGGAGTGGTTCTGTATGTGGATTTTCTGGGAGAAAATGTTGTTAACAGTATGAATTCTCTGAAATGAAGCATGGTATGCTACGCAAAATGAGACTATGTATAGTTACTACAGGAATGTTTCTCATCAGATGATGCAGTTAGGAGGCAGTGGCATGTTTTGACTTTGGTTGCTGTCTCTCATGCATGTTCTGACAGTGACCCTTGGTAATGGATTTCATAGATTAATCAACATAAGTTCTAGGAAGGATTGGTTTAAATATCTGTCATGCACTCGGTCTCCTTGCATTTTTTTGCATCGTAATTTTGTGGATGGAAACTTCAAAGGCCACAGATGACAGTGGATAAATAGTTTTTCCTGTAATGGAAAGTTGATTCTGGTGTGTTTCTTGGGGATCATGATGCTGTTCCCAACGATTCATTCAATTATTTAAGTCTCATTGACAAAACATCATAATTCCATATGACTGATGTGCAAACCCCCAGGCACCTCTGCCTCTCAAAATGTCATGAAGTTTGCCTCTCTTTGTCTGCGTCTGTCTCTTTCCTTTCTGTCTCCCAGAAACACTCATTGGGAACTACAGTACATATTCCTATTTTCAATTATTCTGGCTGAGGGCAATATGTTTTAATGATGAGCTGATTCTTCGAGTGCAGTCTCCGGCTTTGCCAGCCCGGGCATTAATACTTTTTGCACATGTCAGGGTTCGGGGCCTAGTTGTAATCTGAGCCTCATTACAGCTGGTGAGGCCAAGAGCAGAAACGGAACACAACTTCTCCCTGCAGCGCTGGGTTACTTCTTTCCACCGGGTTCCCCTCATCCTCATTCACTTTTTCTCTGTGTCTCAGCGGCTTCACTGTTTGTCTTTGATCTGTCTCTCTTCCCTGTTTTATTTTCACCCTCCCTTCTCTCTTTCTCGATATCTTGATCCTCCCCCCTCTGCTGTGCCAGTTGTCTCTTGGCTTTCTGGGCACTCATCAGGGAGCAAAGTACATTTGGAGGGTGGTTTTATTGAGTTTTAATAAAGGTCCCTGAAAGGCTTCTTACCAATAAGTCCATGGCCAAATGTACCAAGTCTTTAAGCAATTTCTCAAATCCCTCTCAAAAAACAACTTCTGTCTTTCGACAGATTTTGGGAACTTTTTCAGACCTTCTTATTCAAAAGTCTTCCATACCAAGATATCCAGGGTATTCACAGAATGATACTTTATTTGTATAATCGTAAGTGAGCATTGTAGAGACAAAATAAGTTTTGACTGTGTTTCAGAATGATTTTCTCTGTTGTATTTCCCTGTTGAGTTCTGTTTTTAACACACACTTGTGTGTGCTTAGTTCTAGTCTTTAGTTATCAGATGGAATATGTGATTAATACATTTGATCTATATTTGACTTTCATCCCCAGAAGAGTTGTGTACAGATTAAACCGTTGACACCACAATGGTTTTTATATGCTAATAATCATAATAATAACAAGAAGAAGAAGAATGGTGAAAACGGAGCCATAAAAACAGATGCATGAGTTTTCTTGAAGTTGAAAATGAAATCCAATATTCATTTACCCAAAAGACTCATCGCTCTCTGACAGATAGAGATGTGGGATTATGGTAAAGAAAGGAAACTTTTCTTGAGTCCTGGGGTATATACGGATAATTTATCCTTTACGGGGATTTGTGTCGATCAAACAAGAGTGAAATGTTACATAAGAAAAGTATATCTCAGAAAGAGTTTGTTCAGCTGTAACTTATCCTTTCACTTTTTCTGTCCGTTTTTGACATTTTCTGTTATATTAGATAAGCTGAATTGACTGATGTGGGCATCTTTCGAACATCTAAATGCATGAACAACCGCATCAGGAAAAAGAAAGGAAAATTTGCACAGTTTTCATGAACCGGAGATATGATGCCCTTTATGTAAATAAAAATATGTTCATGTAATAAGGGAGGGTTGAAATTGAGCTTTTTCTGTGAAGGGCAGATCTCCTAAATCTCTATGGTTGATGATATTCTAAATAAAACATTATAGTTACTTTTTCAGGATAAAGCATCATTTAAATTGTAATGAAAACATTCAAAATAAGTCTGATGAAATCTCATTTTGGGAAAAAAACAAACAAAAAAAAAACTGTCTCATAAACTGCTGTTTTGTTCCCCCTGTGATCATCCTCAGCATTTTCTAGTGTTTTCATAATTGATCATTTGCATAATTGATCATTTGCAGTGCTTTCAGCCAGCCAGTTTGGAGAAAGCGAACATGAGTAAAGGTCAGGGTGAGATACTTCTGTGTCCTGAACTCTATCAGTCAGAGAAGTCTCTGATAGTTTTGGATTCATAGAATAGAGGATTCAAGTTTAGAATTGCATACCAACTTCTTAGGGAAAGAAGAAAAAAGAAGTGAAAATGAAATACTAAGTAAGCTGAGCAAAGGTTGTTTAAAAAAAAAAAAGCAGGCCATTATTATCTAACTTATTTTATTGGTGGGTTTCCACATTTCATAACTTTTGACCCTCTTTAGTTTATAATTTTTACCCAAAGGATGCCACTTTTTTTACTCCTTGTCGTTCAAGTGCATTTCACAGCAATGCCAGTGTGCAGCTGGTAAACAAATGCACGGTGCTAATTAAGCTAGCCTGACTAAACTCATGAATGCGAGTGGCAGTGGGTGTTAGGTTGCCATAAGATTTGCTGTCAGTTAGCAGCAACTTAATTGCCTCTGAATAGAAGAGGGTAACTTCCAAAGGTAAACTGGAAGCCAAGCATATCTACCAACAAGTATTTAATTTCTTTAACTTCACTACAGGAGACAAAAAGATGATTCCTTGTTAAAAATCTGTTACATTAAAAGTCACATTAAATCAAAGAGGTATGGGCATCCAGCGTAATAACTAGTGAGCCTACAACATATCTGCACAATAAATAAAAATATACAATAGTATGCATTTCTTTCTAAGTTATACTTTTTATACAGCACATTTATTTTTTATTACCTCACATGTCCAATCTACGTAAAGTATGCTGTTTATTTGTCTTAAATTTGTCCCAGTTTTACACCCAAGTAAACATTTTTACAGTTATGATGAAAAATAGGACTCATGGTAGCCGTGCAGAACTATTTGTCACATCTGGAATAATGGTTTTATTATAATGTGTGCTTCCCAGGTCTGACAGATAAGACACTGTATATGCCTCTGAGTGTAGGTGATATGGCATTCCTGCTTCCATGATGTAGCTTATCGTTTTGTTTTCATGGCATATTTTATTTGTCACGGCACTTCTGCTACAGAACTCTGCTATGGACGGACATAAACACAAGATATGAAAGAACACAAGATTCATCTTGTGGAAAAAGTAATGCAAAGCATAAAACAATTGAAGAGATACTTTTGTATGCAGAATTTGCTGTCTGGATTTTTATGACAACATCCATACGAACTTATTCTGAATAATTATTTTGATTACACATTTTTTTAGTTAGTTTATTCAGCTTGAAGTTAATAAGCTCAACACTATTCCTCTTTCATGTTCCCTCACATTTTATTATGTCAAACAGAGAGCTCCTGTTTACAACATACCTGCACAAATTCTCAAAACTAAAGACAGGACGTGTTAACGTGTATTGCAAGCAGCTTAAACACCCAAAAACCCCTGCATCACAGTTCTACACTAGAAGAAGCCAGATGTGGTAAATAAAGATATAAATGGTGGCTGAAGCAAGCAGTGCTGACATTTCAGATGGAGCTAATCAATGGAATAATTGGTATGTGGGATGACAGTGAGATCCAAACATTAAAACTGATCCATAGAAGTTGACATCCATTATTACTTCCATAAACATTCCACTGCTGTGTGAAATCTATGTGACATTTGGGTTGGGTCGCTTTGGAGTCTGATTGTGGATGCAGTTAATTGGTAGTTTGAAAAACCCAAACAAAAAAAAAAAAAAAAAAAAAAAATCGAAATTGAGCATCAAGAGCTGCTGTCTGAAGGCAGCTAAAAGGTCAAAGGTGATTACTTCAAGTTCAACTTCTAGAATACATGGGGTCCTTATAGGGAGCTGTGACCCCAAGTGCAGTCCTAAAATCTCCACAATTGATAGAAGTATCTATTTTCTTAAAATATTTCTAAAGAATGCAGAGCCCAGTCATGTTAGAATTGTTGTGGTACAAAAAAAAAAAAAATGTCTTTTGCATTCCTTGTTCATGGGTGTTATTTTATACTGCTATCATGTTCAAAATGAATAAATAAATAAACATAATCAATATTGTATTTTTTTTTTCAAACATCTGTTTCTAGCAATACACAAATGGATCTGTTGTGATTCTTGGCATCCTGCATGAGTGCATCTGCTTTTCTAACCTGATTCCTTCCTCGTTTTGACTGGCAACTTATAGTTCCTTTTTTTTTTTTTACTCACAGAAGTCTGTTGTGTTGAAGAGAAATCTCTGTTTCTCCTAGACTTTGCAAAATCAACTTTTTTTTTTGTTTTATTAACCCAAGAATTTTCTTTACTACTGACGTTATTACCTTCACTTTCTTCACTCGTTTTCTTTCTTCTTGTTTTCTATTAATTGTTGTGAGAGAGAACATATCCACTGAACAATAGCTGTCAGGAAAAGCCCTTGTTGATGTTAAAGATCAGAGAAGAATGGTCAGACTGGTTCAATATAATACACAAGCAACAGTAGCTCCCTCGTTACAACAAAGGTACACAGGACGCCATCTCTGAACAAAGTGTGTTGGACATTAACTGACTCACAGCTGAAATTGATATCATCAAATAGTAGGGTCAGAACTTGATGTAACTGAACATTTTAGTGGATGTTACTGGGTGCAGCCTATTTTTATCACACTTTGGGCCCCGTAATGCCAAATGAATATTCTTTAAATGCCACACCTTTTCCAAGTATTATTGCAGATGACTTCCATCCCTTCATGACCACAGTGAGCCTGTCTTCTGATGGTTACCTCCGCTCACATAAAGCCCAAAACATCTCTAAGAACTAATTTCTTGAACATGAGAACACACTTACTGTGCTCCAGTGACCACCGCAGTCACCAGATCTCAATCCGAGAAAACATCTTTGGAATGTGGTGGAATGCCAGTGTTTCATCATGGATGATTAACCAACAGCCAGAAACTACAATCGATATGGACCAAAATGTTTTTGACACCATTGCTGAATTTCAATCAAAGTAGTTTTAAACACAAGATAAATTCAAAGCCAGATAGACAAAGGTAGACAACAAATGTATAAAGATTAATTAATTTCACACACTTTCTTTTGCACACTTGCATGTAAAAGAGAACAATCTATAGTGTATCATTAATCTCTGAGTAACTGTAATCGAGAATGTGTCTAAGCACCACTTATTGTTACACAACTATGAGGAGATGCATAAATGCAGACACTTACACGTGCAGCGGTGCAAAAACACAAACAATTGCCATCATAAAAAAATACAGACGTCTTTATATATCTAGGATGCAGGCAGCTGCATATAAGCAACATGCAAAAAAAAAAAACTATTCACATGTACATAGAATAAGTCACTCCTAAACAAAGGGTTAACCAGTTTACACGCAATGTCACCAGTTTATTTTGACAATTTTTAGAAAAATTAAATTATACCTCCCAGGTTTTCTGACATTTTATTCATAATCATGTTTCATTTCATGGCATTGAGATTGCATAGCTGCAATTACTTGGAGGAAGGACAATATGGATGCTTGGTAGAGCTGGGAACAACATGGGGTGAATCTTTAAAGTAAGGATTGATAAGAGAATTGTGCTCTGTGTTGTGAACAAGCAGCTGGAAGTCCAGAGTGATGGTTTCACATGAAGAAAATCTAAAGTGGTTTTGATCCGCTGCATGATTATGGTTACTGTGTGATTAACAGTGATGTGTGAAAAATGATTTGATGTAAAAACATTGAAGAAAAAAATAAGAGAGTCACCACGTTTATTTATTTGTGCATTTTTCAGCTTATGAGTTAAAAATGCCTGCTTGCATTACAAGCTACAGTATATGACGTAATGGGAAAGAAAATGTGGATTCCACAGTTATATATATATATATATATATATATATATATATATATAAAAACTTGTTGGGAGGAAATATGAAAAATTGGATAAATTGCCCCTTTTCTCTCTATCAAATATAAAACTGCTGAAATAATCCATTTACACTGTCCGCATTCAAAGATCTTGTCTGCCCCCCTCAGGCTGTTACACAAATAACACTTAGGGAAGTGTTTGAGTCAGGCCATTGTCTTGCCTTAACACAACCTGTCACAAGTCATGAGAAGGAAAATAAAATTATCAGATTTTTTTGTCTGTTCAAATGACACAGCCATTCTTGAAAAGCCATTTTTAAGAAGAGAATTAGAAAAACGTGTGACAGTGAAAGAGCTTAAAAGAGTGCATACTGAGAGGGCATATTTTTAAAAAAATGAACATTAGGGAAATTGTTAAAGTTTTGTGACCCAAATCCGTTGAAGTGACAATTTCTGATCATGTTTTTGTCAGTCGCTGAAAGGAGACCATAAAAATCACATTATATAAACCATTTGGTAGGGATGGAGACTAAAGCAACAAATCACATGACATCGTTTATGCCGTTGTACTTTTTGTTTAATGAGGTACTTTTCCTCTTGTATTCTAATGCAACCTTAATTAGAGAAATTAATTGGCACAGTGAATAGCCACAATTCTCCCAGTGAAGCTAAACGTCCTTTGGGTGAAAACTGTAGGCAACTTGATGTCACAGTTATGATAGATTTATGATATGTGTCTGAGACCCAGAGGCTCAAAGAATTACTGGACAGCGATGTTTGCTGAGAGGGAGGGAATGCTAAATCATGCAAATTAGCAGGGGAGCATTATGCACATTTTTTAAAAGAAATTGTGCATTTGTTTTCTCTCTCCTCCTCAAAAAGACTATTTAGTATCAGTCTTGAATCTATAGAGGGATATGTATTTAAGTTAATTGCTTGTCACTCCTGTATTACTCTGAACTATTTTTGGCTCCAATGAGAGATGCATTATTGCAAACTTCCTGGAATTATATTAGCATTTAATAGGGGGTAATAAAGTACGCCAGGGACACAGCATCTGATGTGACAGAGCAATTAAGAGCATGTTTTATGCCTGGAAGTGTGGCATACACTTTAGAGATTTACTAATTTTGAGCATGACTTAAATATGCTGGGCCATAATTTGGACATTGAGGCCCAAGAGAACATAAATTAACAGTGGTGTCCCATTGCTGCTCTAGCTGGTAGAGTTTTGGCAGAACAGGAAAAAAAGGAACCATATGAAGAAAATATAGTTACATCTCATGTTGTCTTTATTTACTAGAAAAGGACAGAATTCTAACAAAACTCTGTGTTTTTCCCATTGTGCTAACGCTTAAAAAAACATGTTTGAACACAATTAAAAGCAATATTTCAGTGCATATTCTATATATTTATTTACTTCATTTTTTTTCCCATTCAGCACTCCAACCTGTTTTTTTTTTTTGTTTTTTTTTCCCCCGGTACTGTTCTCATATTGAACGTGTTGTTTTGTATCCTGTATTGAGCAATTACTTTGTACATCACCGTAATCCTAATAAAAAAAAAAATTCTGCCATCTGTGAATTGAAGGAAAAAAGAAAATTAAAATGTAAATATGCAAATGTAGTATCAGAAACAAATATGACAGGCTGTCCCTGAACATTTGCAGGAATTTTTTGTTCACAAATCATATGTGTCCCATTGATGAGTGGAGTTTTCAGTGGCAATCTACAACACGGGAAAGTCGATTAATAATATCAATACCTTAATATTTAAATGTTGTTTGTATTACCCACAGTTAACATCATTTTGTCTAACAGATTATATCTCTGCAAGGATTAGGCGAGCGTGGAAAGCAGGATGGATGGACGTTAATGATGTTTTGGTTTCAGCTGTTGTCTGAGCGAGTTGTCTTACCTGTGTTTGACAATCAGCAGTGAACGGAGCAGGAAACCACGGCGCCTGCTCAACATCCCAGCTAATGCCAGCAACTCCTCAAGTGTTGACACTTCTTATTAAAATGTTTATTATGTTAAAAGGATTAAAGAGTTTTCTGTACATCACTGAGATGTTTTTAGTAATATATGTCTTTGTTTGGGTGTACCAAATTTAGAAATTCAGTCAAACTAGTTGTCATCAGTGGCTCCTTTCAACAAACTCAAATAAATTACTTTGATGTTCACAGTGCGTCAAGGTATAAAGACTTATTTCCCTTTGGATCAAATTAGGCCGAGCACTAATTGATTGTAATGGAAATGAGTTGACCAGTATTGTTATAAGCTGCCATTACTGTGTGGCTTCAGTCTCTCTGTCTGTCTGCTGGAAGTTAATTGCTGGTCTGTTAGCTCGGACGTCTGGTGTTTCAGTTACCATGTTAATTATTTTTGAACAATGTAGGCTCAGTTAATTCAATGACTGCAAAGAACTAATGAGCAAACGTTCCAGTACAATTGATGGTATTTCAATTTTTACTTGCTTATATGCCAGACACTCAGTGCCACCGTTTCGTTCACTTTTCTGTGTGTTGTTACAATTTTACTTCAAGTGAGGTTATTTCTTCCCATCTCCAATGTGAACCAAGTAAAGAAAATGATTGTAGATTTCAAGAAAAGGGGGTAGGTAAAACATTATTTCCAGCATGACAAAGGTGGAGGTGGTGGAAGAGTAGACAAATGAGTGATCACTTAGACAACAGCATATGTTTAAGCCCTTAATTTCTCTTTGTAATAAGAGAAAGTCATTTAGTGCTATTTCAGTAGCTCAGCACTATTCCACATCCAGCCACTGGGGGAAGCCTGTCCCACTGATGGCATAGAGAAGGCTTATAGGCACACAGAAGAAGAAGAAATATTTCTGCATTTATACAAATTTAGTGACTTTTCAGACCACTTTAGTGACTGTTTTACAAAAAAAAATGCGACTAGTGATAAATCTAGCAACTTTATACGGTGTTAGTGGAGACTTTGACAAAACTTTATACGGTGTTAGTGGAGACTTTGACAAAAAAACAAAAAAACAGGCAAACATCAACAGTACTGCAGTTACATCGAGAAGTCAGGGTTGCAGAGAGCCCCTCCCACTTCTGAAGCACAGGTGGTCAGTCTGACTAACAGGAGGCTTATCGTGCAGCAGCCTGCAGTAGAGCACAGAAGAAACCGACACCATTTCGTTTCCTTAAAGCAATTGATTCACGCATGAGCAAAGCTGCTGGAGTCCACTCTCTGCTCACAGTAAGTGCATTCAATGCATACACTGCAAACAGCCTCAATCACTGAGGCTGTTTGTCTCAGTGAATATATCTATATCTATATCTATATATATATATATAAAAATGATATTTTATTTGTGATATCTCTGTTATCTGTATTTTGGTTGAGTTTCATATTGTTTATGTGATGTAGGTTCAGGTAACATATTAAATTGACTATGCTAACAAAAGTTCAATGCGTGTGTATCTATCATGTGCCACAGCATCACATGTTGAAAGGGCAACGATCAAATTACGCTTAGGCCATCCATGGTTGCCAAGTAATATATCTATACCTGCTAAATCAGGTATAAATATAACAGAAAAAAAAAAAAAAAAACTTTTATGCATTCACACAGAAATATCTAATGGTAACTTACCTGACAGTCATGTCAGAGTGATTTTTGTTTTTATTATAGCATGGTCGATGAAGTCCTAATGAAGTCATTCCATACTTTAAATAGCTGTTTGAGAAGTTTTACAATATTAATTTAGAATGTTTATAGAGTAAATCAAAGCTGTTTCAGGGTGTGGTATAAACTCACAGCTGATTAACATACTTCACCTAAGAACACTGTATTAAAATCTGACATCAGAGTAATAAGTGGCTCAATAGTATAGAGTTAATTAGCACTGACAACTACATGGCCATTTATCTGTCTTGGAGGATGCATTCCTCAACATCTCGATGGTCAGAACAACACAAAAAGACCAATCACTACTCCACTGACCCATCGTAGTTTGCCTCACAATAGACTTACTTGTTGCTTGCGAGACATAACCTCTGATCAAATTGGTTGAAACCACCTCTTAATGGTTTCTTAAGTAAAACTTTGAAGCAGTTATGCATGTAGATTTTATGAAAAACAGTCTTCTAAATAACCCTACCCCCTCCCCACCAACATTGTTAGATTTTTTTTTTTTTTTTTTTTTTTATTTAGACTTTCAGAACACTTTGTTATTCTATTTCCTGGATGAACCATTTTTAATACGCTTCTTTGAGGTGTGATTACACAGCATGTCATGCTCTATTTACCCTTTATGTTTCTGACGTAACTGATTTAATGAATAACTGTAAAAAATACATTGGCTATACTGGACAACTGAAAATCTCTATCTCATATCATCAGTAGATTCTAATTAGATTCAGAAGGGCAAGATTCAGACCTATTCAACAAAGGGAACACATTCTTTTATTCTCGAAACCAGAGTGCTTCCAAGTGAACAAAAAATGAGCTCTAGGTTATGTGGGGATGTGACCAAATGTCCCGATGCTGTTGAATACATTTAGTTCCAATTTTCCAGCACAGAAGGATTTGATGTCAAAGAGGTTCATCTCATTGGCCTTTTGACACGACTGAATCTAATGCCGAGCCATTTACTTCACAATAATTTAAATGGCAGACGGGATCCACAAGGCTGGTGGCTAATGCTTAATCCCTTTTCTTAATGTCTGCAAGCTGATACTAGAAGGCAAAAGGCCAGAAAAGGGGAAAATAAGTTTGAAAGTGAAAATGTGAAAGAGTTGCAAGAAATTTGCCATAGCAAACACGACAGCCAGTACCATTGCATAGTTGCATTAAAAGCAAAGGCCAAAAAAAGAGAGAGATTTCCCAGCTTTAGATGATGCCTCTCTCTGCTGGAGGCCAAATGAACTTTCTGTTTGTTTGCTGGTATGTTTTTTTTTTCTTTCTTTAACTTTAAAATGACTGAATCTGAAGCTTTGCTGTTTGACACAGGGGGAATTAATTTGGGTTGAATGGAGTTAGGCTTAGTTATCACATTCCCCAGCCGGACACGGCGCACAGAGGCTTAGCCCACCAGAGAGGACAGAGGAAGAGGACTTGAAAGCAGGTGCTGGATTCCTATGGCATAATGCTGGGTTGAAAAAGACCAGCTGTCTGTACTTTAGGCTTTAATGGTCCCTTTCATACAAAGCACAGCCAGAGGCAGTATATCAGAGGTGGGAAGTGAGAGGGTGATGGCAGTAATACTTACAGTAAGATACTGCAACAGTGCTTGGTTGGCATCTATAATTAGGTATGCAATGAAAGTTTTTTTTTTTTTTTTTACTGAAAACATTCCTGGAAAGTCAGACACTGCCTTGTCATTCGTGTTGTTTTAATCCATTGGCCTACATAGACAAGTACCATGCTTAAAAAGGAACAACATGACTGCACAGAGAAATAAAACAAAAACACACCGGTAGAGGTAAAATTGTCATCATATTTAACAAACCGCTAATTAGTGATCATGGGAAGTAAAGCTTATGCCGTGTGTTACGGTATTGTGGGTCTGAACTCTTCAGTGATGTAGAAAAATATGCAGCTTAAAGAAAAACACACCAGAAACACACAGTGTGATCAGCACCACAGATTTGTGTTCAAAAATGCAACAGTATCGAACATTGTTTATGCAGCACCAATCTACTACTATAAATAGAAGTGATGTAGATGCTACTAAAATGTTGCTGTAATAACCACACATAACATCACTTAAGTTCATGCAGCACTATGCAGACTGCCTGTCTGCAGTGATAAAGAGTCTATTACCTCGACAAGCCAAATGCTTGGAGCGGCTCCCATAGACTGACTGACTGAAGCAGTGCAGCCCACCTTCTAATTAACTCTTAATTGTTCGCCCACCTGGACTAATTGCGTATTACATTCAACTTCCATGCTTAAATAGTCACCTGATCCTTAAATGTGTGTAGATTAAAAAATTATTAACATTGTAAAAAAGTGACATAAATATAAATATAGTTCAAATACTTACCGGTGTGTGTATTTTTTTTAAAGCTTGATCTCAGAGTTGAACCCTGACTCTTAAAAGTGTAGAGAAAATTGTACAACTCTACAGTTAGCTTTTTCAGCTAACTGTAGAAAAAGCTGACTTATATAAGTGATAACATGACCAAAACATAAACCGACACATAAAAACATTAACAACGATTGATTCGCATGAGATGAAAAAAAGAAAAATGCAGACAATTGTAGTTGAGCTGCAAGTGGTGGTACAAAAGTAGTCAAAACAAAAACTGAGAAAGAAAGAAGATGACCTAACTGCACTGCCGGTGCTCGTGGCCCCACTGCACGTCTACAGACTAGGTGTAACATCAAGCAGTAAGTCGCACTGTAGTCCGATGCATGGCTGCGTAGATCCGATTTGAAGATTTTAGGCATATTTTTTTGTTTCTATGTTATCACCATATTTGTTTATTTAATTGATGAAGGAAGTTTTAGTGTTTGTGCGTGGACTGTACAAGCAAGCTGCCATACAGTCACATGATCCAGAAATTATGATTCTAAATGTATTTTCCCTAACACTGTACACTGGGGAAATTATAATTTTGTTTTATTACAAGCACAGTTGTATATTTGATTAGGTCATAAACATAGTTCTTTCTGCTTCTAGGTCTCACAATGATTAAGTTCCACTGAGATCATTAATCATTCTAATAAAAAATATAGCAATAAATACTGCAGAACAGCAGCAAAGGGACACAAGCTAATGACATATAATACCGTATATGATCTGTTATGAATCATACTGTACGTTTTTAAATACCAAGGTTTATGACTGTGAACAAGTTATTTTATTTATTTATTTATTTATTTTTCATCAGAAAACACAACAGACAAAGGAAACCTGACAGAAAATAAATCTGAAATTTATTATATATGTAGTTGTTACATCACCTCTGATTTAAATTAGAGTGAAAACAGATATTCCTGGGTTTTATATGGGCCTATTGGCTTTGTCTAATGTTTATTTTGAGAGTGGAGGTCTGGAACAGTTGCCAGTTCATCACAGAAAGAAAACAAAAACAAAACATGACAGCCATGCTTCTTCAAGACTACTTCAGAAAGAGCAGGTAGCCCAACATGCATATTTCTTGGTGGTGGGAGGAAGCCAGAAGACATAGAGAGAACCTATTAGTACACAAGGAAAACATGTTAACTTGCATGTAAGAAGAACCCAGGCTGGCATTGCCACCTTGATAACTTCACAGCAACAGCCTAACAATCATTCCACTGTGCAGCTCTTGTACTATATAGCTGTAGATAATGGTTTATATTTGTATCTTTTCAGAGTAAGTCTCTCTCTCTCTCTCTCTCTCTCATCAAGAAGGCCGATGCTCCCTTGACCCAGTGCCAGTGGAGGGAGGCAGAAGAACCCAGACAAAAATATAACTACTGTTGGACCATGTCTCTCACAAGCTGTTGCTAAACTGGAGTCCTCGTTCAATGACTGCTGCATCCTTTGTGACTCTGTAACCATCTCTGCTCCCAACAAACTCCATGTTTACATGCATGACGGACAAAGCATGTCGTACTCATTGTACGTTTCTGCTGGTATTTGTTTGCAGTTTTATTTTTCACATACTGAAAATAGTCTTTTAATGCACACATGCATATTTTTGTACATTTCTTCAAAATATCTTACCTAGTTGTACATACTTTTTTTTTTATCAGTCTATACTGTCACTGCACCATATTCTACATTTTAATTTTGTCATTAGTGTCCAGTAAACTATTTTTTTTCATATTGTTTTTATATATTTTTATACTTTTTTCTGTGTGAACAAACTTATCCTCAATTCCCTCTCACTTTGTTAAGCCTCAATTCCCTCCCTATAGGACAATGAATGTTATTTCTATTCAATGCTATACTAAATGCCTGATGAGTGAGACAATGATTTTTAAATATTTTTATTTTATTATTATAAATTTGACATTGACTAAAATAATGATTAGTATGTCCTTAAAAAACTTTGGAAATCTCAAATGATGATGCTGCCATTTTTAAAAAAAAATAAATTAATTCACAACATCAGAGTTAACATGCAGGGAAGCTCAATGCCTCCAACAAACTGCTTTCATATGTGACAATATAAAATAGATCAAATAAATCCAGGAATGATAAAGGAAGAAAACGGTAGAACTCCACAATTCTGATTAATCCTTTAAGTATCATTTTGAGATGCCCCTTTCTTCTGTTGATGCAATTATAAGCACAATAGGACTGACTAGCCATCGTACTGTCAGGTTCTGTGTACCAAAGATGAGCGTGTTTAGGTCTGAATGTGCAACTCAACCACCAAACAAAAGCAAACGACCTTGTGAAAATGTTGGCTGAAGCTGGTAAGAGTGTCATTACCCACAGGGAAACAAGTTCTGTATTGACATGGTCTAAAAGGCTCTCAGAGAGAAAGATGCCATTACCCCAAAAGCAACAAAAAAAAAGAAAAAGAGAGCCAGATTATAGTTTGCAAATGCACTCAGGGACAAAGACTTCAATTTTTTTGCGACTCATCATGAGGTATGAAAGAACTAAAATTGAAAAATTGAAGTGTTTTGTGATAATCTGTGTTTTTGTGTATTTATTTCTTGTTTTTTTTTTCTGTGTCCTTGTTCCCCTGTGAGTGAGTCTCTGTGATGTCCTGTCCTCCCTGTTTGTTCCCAGGTGTGTCTCGTTCCCTTGATTACCCCGTGTGTATTTAAGTTCACCTGTTGTCTCTGTCTCTTGTCGGATCCTTGTCGTCGAATGTCATTTGTCGTTTGTCTGCCTGCCCTCACAGCCGAACTGTTAAGTCCTGTCAGTTTAGCTCTCCCATTCAGTCCTGTTTTTCAGTTGCTACCGGTAATTAGCTGTGTGCTAACTCTCTGCTGTGCTGCCTGTGTTGGACTATGTTTTGAGCTCTCTTTATTAAATCATCATCACCTGGGTCTTGGTGTTCATTCTCACCACACCACCCCATGACATGTTTATCCATACGGACCCCTATTTTTTTTAGAAGAAAAAAGGGAGGAAGCCCATTAGCCTGAACACACTATTTTAAATTTGAAGGACAGGAGTAGCAGCATCATGTTTTGGATGGTCTAGTGCACTTCAAAGATAGATGGCATAATGAGGGAACAAGGTCATTGAAGCAATATCTCAAGAATTCAGCCAGGCAGTTGAAGCTTGGACATAAATGTTTTTTATCAACGTAAACGTGTTACCAAATTAGCTACAAGGTGGCAGAAACCATACAAAGTTAACCAATTTGGTGTCAGAGTGAAGGAAAAAAAGGGCCTGGTCGCCTAAGATGCATCATCTAATTTCAGTTCAATCACACATACATTAAAATTGATCCTAGTTAAACAGTGCAATGAGTTCAGTTCATTATTCAAATTAGCTTAACAAGCTTTTGTATGTAATGAAAACCCGGCATTGACTTTCATGCTTATGTGACAGAAGTTAGAAATGTCAAAGAAATGTCCAGCAGCCCGATTTAACCGATGAATGAACTATGTATCATGTAGGTGGAGAAATTTGATGTGAAAAAAAAAGTCATACAGGGTTCAAGGCCATCCATTTAATGAATTATTATGTCTGTAACCACACAACCAATTAAAGTGCTGGAAATGAGCTGTCATTTTGGGGTGTAAAAAAAAATGCAGTGTTTCCCCCTAGCCATTACATGTAACCTGGTCTTCATGTTCTTAGTAGCAAGCAGAGAGCACCTTTTCAACACATGGGGGAGCCAAGATCATTTGACTGCATGTGCAAAGGAAAAAAAAAACAAAAAAACATAATAAACAATAGAAAATGTCTTTAGGGTGAACTAATGAATAAGTCAGAGCTTTTTAACTTGTGCTCCTTTTAAATGCACCGGTATAGAAAACCGTCACTCATCAGACTTCTATAGGGATGTTTATTTAGAGATCATTTGAGCAAGCAAATGAACTAAAACTGATTCAACTCTAGGAACTGTTTAAAATGGGGCATTTTTGTGCTGCCACGTTACACTAACACGTACGGCATTATGCTCAAATATATATATATGTCTGTTATGTTGTTGTTCAAGCAATACACCATTTTTTTTTTTTTTTGTAATTCCAGACTCTAGTAGCTTTGACACACAAGAGGTAGTTGTTTGACAGCCATACCCTTTAAGGCAGTAGCTCAGTTTTTCATACGCACACATACTGTATGTACACACAGGCATACAACATACAACCTTCCACAATGCATCACTCTGCCAAAATCTGAAAACACCCTGAAACAAATTTTTTTCATTCATTTATTCTTTCATCAAATCATTTTGGCCCCTTCAGTGTTTGAGAGGAGGTGAATAGGCCCATTGTGCTGCAACCTGCGTACCTCAACCCCTCAAGCACTCTGGCCAATTTTTGCTCCCATGCTGTCCCCTTAAGAGAGGAGAGCTTGAAATGAAAAGTGTTGCCCTTTTTTCTTCCTCTTGCCACCCCGCCATCATCCGCCCATCCTCCTCCTCTCTCCAAAAACAACCCATAATGGGTGACTAGAGGCTGTCTATTGTTTTGCCAAAAGAGGGGATAGAAAAGGCGAGAGCAAGCCTGAGGAGAGAAAGAGAGAGAGAGGAACCAAAAGTGAGCTTATCATCCTTGATTAGGCCTGTCACCACCAGGTAGGAGGCAGCAATTAGCCTTGGCCAGGCCTGTTCCACTGAGACACATGCATGCCCACACAAGCTCCCTTACACACACACACGTACATATTTACGCCGGCATAACAGACAGTCGTGGAGGCGCACTTCTGTACACTTGGGAAAGCCACTGAATGAGTGCGGCATCTGTTGGAGAGTGATTTGGCTGGCGGAGTGAAATAAAGGATGGATGAATGCACGATGAGGAGAGCCACGGTGTGGCACACTGGCTTGGAGAGATGAAAACAGAAAGCAAAGTCATGGTGAAGGACAGGGGAGGAGACTGAGGGAGGCCAAAAAAAGTTTGAGAAAAAAAAAAAAAAAAGGTAGGAGAAGGTAAACATGACAAAATTCTGAGGTCGATGAAGGAGGAAAAAAAAATAAACTGTCAAAACAGTTTTGGGTAAAAGATGCAGAATGCAGAGGGAAGAATGTGAGCAGCAAATAGAGGAGACGGTTAAACAGGGGGTTCAAAACAAGAAACGTGCACGGCTGAATAGTATTACATAAGATTCATATGAGGTTGAAGGAAAATGAGGAACAATGTGAGGAAAAGGAAGGAGTGGGACAAAGTACATGTAGAAATTAGAGCAGAGGGATTGAGGAAATACAGAAAACAAACAGACACACTGCAAACAGGAAGTTCAGGGAGAAAGGATGGAAGAGATGGTGCTGAAATCAATGGGAGGTGGTGGGTGGGGCTGCGTGCTGAAGGCATTAGCTGTCTGGTTTTGATAACATGTGCCAAATCAATTGTGGCTGACTAATCCAGTTAGTTATGGCAGGGGCCTTGCAAATAAGATGCTTGTGGGTGGGTTAGGTTATATGCTGCTGACAGTATAGCTAGTCTGTTTTGTTTTTTTTGTTGTTTTTTTTTTTTTCCTTCAATATGCTTTTCTCTGAAGTAAAACTGTTCAAAAGTGACAAGAGGAAAAGCCAGTGCCATGGTAGAAGACTTCTTGATGGTCATAAAAATAAAAATCCAACATATGCAATAGTCATATCTGCATACACGGGGAAACGGCTCAGACATAAAGTTAAATTAAACAGATACAATTAGAGGAATGGGTTAAAAACATCTACTTTAATACGTACTTTTGACATCTTATGTAATAAGCTGACTGAGCTAAAGCTAGCTAAAGGCTTATTTGTTCATTTTAAAAAAGAAGAACAAGATAGCAGTTTTGTCATAGTATTAAAGACTGTTTGAAAAAATGTAGTTCACAACAGCAGCAAGTCTATTGGGATCTCGCATACTTCACTTAGGAAATAGAGAGTTCAAACAAACATACAAACAAGAGAATTTAATTATGAATGCTAACGGGATAAGTTGACCACAATAAGCAAGCAATTTGCTTCCACACTTAAACAAAAATAATTAAATAAATAATAATAATAATAATAAATCAATGCCTTCATTGCTACTGATACAAAAAAAAAAAACACTGAGTTAAATCAAATAATGTTTCCAGTCATAAATAATCCGCAATCTTGTCGTGTTGTTAGCATACTCTGCCTGTTCAGACTGCACTTTACACTGAGCCACTTATACTGCGAGGGCAACACTGACATGTTAAATCGCTCCTTCTATAATTGCTTGCATTTACTTCTCCTTAGTGGGCCAAGCAGAAGAAACTCTCCCGGGCCTAATAAATGCTGCTGTTGCTAACCGTGCTTCTGATGAGGAACTGGGGTGGGGTGAGGTGGGGGTATCTAGAGTTGGGGAGGGGTCTTTGAAGGAACAGGTTTGATGCTCATTTTTCACAAACAATTTTCTCATTTTTCTTCACAGGCAGACAGTTGCCATTAGATTAGGAGAGGCCTAACAGAGGCAGGGGCTGCTAGCAAATTGTGTGGCTTGAAGGGCAAATGCCCTCCTGAATTTATCAACTTATGGCTCCATTGAGCTGCAAAGGATGGTGATGACCTTAAGATACCCTCCTAAACATGACTTCTACAGTTACATTGCCGTACATGCAGAATCACCGTGGATTACCGTAGTCTACTTGTGCAAATAAAATGTTAAAGTTTCAATAAATCCATAAGCAAATGCGCTTTATACAGCAAAACTTAATGCCGCAATTTGGTTATTATTTTTATATGAATATACAGTGCCTTCATTACTACTGACACAGAATTGATATTTTATGGATGCTTTCAAGACTTTAACCACTAATCTCTGCATTAAAATAGAATTTCAATTTTGACCAGTCTGATTTTCTGCCATTTGTTTTAAAAATATAGAAATATATGCAAATACCAACTTCCGCTGCCTCCATTAAGCTTCTGTCAACAAAGACACTTTACACACACCTGCAGTTTAATCAACTCGATTGCAGTTATTTCCAGTGAATCACTAGCACTGACACAGTTAAACCAGAAAATATCATCACCAATCATCAATTTCATGATGCAAGTTAGACTTTGTGAGTTATCAATGCGACTGATGTCGCCTTCCCTAGTTTTCACCAGCCTGCACTAGTGATTGCTTGGATCATGTGGAGCGATGAATTGTTGTAGGTAGCCAGAAAAACCCATAGTGGAGTTTTAGCGGGTATGGAAATTCCCCTATCTATCAAGCAGAACCGTTTCTTTCACGAAGCAAAACAAGCAGCACTGGAGGAAATATTTCAATGCAAATGTGGGGGTGTCAAATAATTTTTAAATATGAGACGGGTATGGGGTCTTCTCTTCTCATTATTGCAGTGCCCATGATTCAACACTAGAGACGGTTGCTCGGACTGAAACTATAATGCCTTGAAAACCTTTTCATGCCCAATGAATTATTT
Organism: Poecilia formosa; assembly: GCF_000485575.1. NCBI lineage: Eukaryota > Metazoa > Chordata > Actinopteri > Cyprinodontiformes > Poeciliidae > Poecilia > Poecilia formosa. Next base: position 657,636 of record NW_006799939.1, read on the forward strand.
TTTGTGAAAAATAGGAATCTCAATGTCTTTTATTGTGATTTTATGTGATAGCCTGACCAAAAGTAGTGCATAATTCTAAAGTGTAATAAAAACGATTCATCAAATTATTTATCTGCTACAAATTTGAAAAAAAAAAGTCTCATATAAAGCCCCATCCAGCCTGACATTCCTAGATCTTGTGCTTCTTAAATTAATTTGCATTAATGTTCCCTGTTACATTGTGCATTTCAGGTGTTAAAGCCAGAGTTTGTTTTGCGATTAATAAAGAACCACTGACATTTGCTTTGGGGTTGATACGAGTTATTTAGTTAAGCTCTTAGATGTTGATTGTTTAAAGTGTAAAAATTTGACTTGTATTGGGGAATCTCATGATCTGTCAACTAGGATGGGGGTTGTTGGCTGCAGAGTTTGTCAGCTCCCTCAGCAATCCTTATCGTTCTCCTTTAGTTGTTTCTGTGCAGCTTTTATCAGCGTAGAGAAACATGTTTATCAAACTTGGAGTGTTATGGACAGGTATGTTTGATCTAAAACAATGTGTGAATGGGTGCTATGTGCCAATGTAACAGCAATATAAATGCCAGTACCTTAAATGTCAAGAGGCAACACTGTGCTGTAAGGAGAGAAAAAAACAACTATTATTCATTTCATCTGTCAGTGTTTTAATGCTGTGACTGATCAGAGCAGATTTAATAAAGATAAGACGTGTGAACTTTCAGAAATCAATGTGATTACTGTGATGAACAAATATGAGCTATTGCCAGGGACCTCTGGGACTCGAGTGGGCTAAACACGAGTTCCAGCTACATGATTGCCTGTGGTTTTGCTGCTGAAGCTATAATGGCACTATTAAATTATGAGCTTTCTTTCATAACCTCAGGTATTGCCAAGCTTAGCAAAGGTGCAGCTTATTCAATTCATCTCATATAAAAAAAAAAAAAAAAACTGGGACAGAGTGTCTGTGATCAATCGATAATTTCCACGTTACATGTCCTATGGATTTCTGGGGTGTAGAATGTAATCAAAAGTGTCAAAACCTGTAAAACTTCTTCTCATCTTCTCACGTTGTGCGTATGTGGAGAATTGGCATACAGAGAGGAGTGTGTGTGTGTGTGTGTGTGTGTGTTGGGCGTGCTTGTGTGTGTGCACTTTACCTTGTCACCCAATATCCACACTGTCGCTCACTGCTCTTTGAGCAACAAATGGAACCAACCGGTATGGTGTGAAACCAATTTTCAGCACCCTGTAGGTGTCATTCTGTGCCTTATGTAAATCTCCACTTCACACCTTCGCTTTACATCATTATAATTAAAGCATTTCTCTCACCTCGACTAATAATACTTTCATCAGAGAACAGAATGTTTCATCTGTACGAATAACCATCACTTTTCTTAAACTTCAATGTGTGAGGATGTTAAAACTGAAAATAAAAAATATTTGGTCATGTTCAAGATGAACACTGGTGGAATGAAAGCTGAAGTAATGTTCCACATTTACTCTACAAAAAAAAAAGAAGAAAAAAAAAACAGTGCATGTTTTTGCTAAGAACAAATCTCGGTGTTATCTCATATCAGTTATCACAATTGCAGACTGTAATACTGAAATGCATATATGGTCATGTGTTGAATCCAGAAAATCTAAAACATTCAAATGAGATCAGGAACTTTCAAATGTACTTTCTGGGGGGGGAATAGAGACTTTTAAGTCAACTCCTGCATAAACTATCACATGGATGAGGATGTAAAGTTTGTACTGGCTCCATCTGAATATCTCTCACAATGGAAAAAAAAATGACTATGAAATTGGTGTGCAACAGTTCATTGGCAAAAAACAAAAAATAATGCAAAGATAATTGTTGCTTTGAACATAGGAACCATGGTTGAGCTTTGTTGAAGTACCTGGACAAAGGCGACTGATTTCTCATAACCCAGGTCAAAGCACTTCACAGTACCTGTTATATTATGAGTATAAATGGTAAATATAAGTTTGAGGGTTGGGGTTAGAGTAGAAGCTGTTGATTTCCATTTCAGGAACATAAATAAGACATTAGACAAACATCAAACATTACCTAGAAAGAAAGACACCACATAAGATAGACTTACACACCATCCAGAAGTTTTATAGAGCGATTAAAAGACTAACTGGTATGTTCAGAGAAGGTCTATTCTGTTTGAAAATATTTGTATCCAAAAAAAAACACAAAAAAAAACACAGTTGTTGAGTCTACAGTTTATTCTGACTCACTTCTTCTCACTAGAGGAATTGCCATTCAAATCTCGATGCTACTAAATTACATCCTGGAGAAATAGCTATCTCATTTGTCTTGTGTTATGCATCGGTGCCCAAGTTTCACATTTCCAAATGCAACACCATCAGTCTTCAGCAACTGGTCTTAGCTTCCTTATGCTTGTTTTGTTTATGTTTTTTTTCAGATATCTGAAAAGGTTTCAGTCATAGAAATCTTCTGAACTTTTGTGAGCTACAAACCTGATTACAATCGATGAGAAACAGATGTGAACATGAGGATATCTGCTCTTTAAAGTCATTTATAAATTAGCAAGACAAAAAGTTATGGCATCATCAGCAGAGCTAATGAGCACAGTATTTCAAACAGATAAGAAATTGTGAATATATCAAACTTTAATTCAAAAAAAATAAAAAAAGATTACCAAATTGAGCGTATCTGCTTGCTAGTGACTTCTAACCACCGTACTCTCTTAAGACATAAAAATGAGAGAAATCGTTAAATTATTCTGTCTTTTTTTGGGGTTGGCTGCTGCCATTACATCTCTTTGTTATGCCTCGCTGGTGCAGACAGCAGTCCCTCAGTAATTAAGTACAAATGCTGGAGAGAAAAAGGGAGAGGGAGAGAATGAGATAGGAGCCAGGCTCAGCTGGTTCCTTGAACATAAAAACAGGTCTAATTAACAGTGTTGACTTCACACATGAGATTGATTCAAAGGGGAGTGAATTGAAGGCAATTACTCATACAGCAGAATATCATTTATAGGCAATTCATTTGGAAATTTATTCCAGTTAGTAGCATGGAGCTCCTAGGAAGAAAAAGAAAAAAAAAAAAAAAACAAGCTTAAATGTCTTATAATAATTCACAGGTGTAATAATATTTACCAATGTACTACTGGCCAACATTTACAAGTTGAAGAAATTAGCTTTGAGTGAAAATGGTGACTACAGATGAATTAAAATAAGTAAACGTGAATATAAAAACAGATATTCTCATAATGGGTATCTCTGTACGTGAGGACAATTTACAACTCAAATTTATATCACTACCAAGAGGCTACTGTTGTCAGGACAAAGGAACCAGCCTATTTTCCCCCAAATATAGGCCAATTACACTCCCTTATTTTGGCTTTGTGTAAAGTTGTTCTGGTTTCACAATGGGGACATTACCTGGCTCAGGGATTGTGCTTTGTCATCAGATTTGTCAGACAAGAGATGGGGGGGAAAAAATTGCCGCCGTCTCTCCCTGTTTTCTTTTTAAAGTGAGGTGTGATAAATGGCTAGTCAGCTTCCCACCGGAGCATAATATCACTCCGAGCCTTTGCTGCCTGTCCATGTCTCCGGTCTGTACTTCTGCCAGTATTTTCCATTTTTTCATTTATTTATTTATTTTTTTCCCCAACACACAGACACAGAGAACACACCTCCCACCCTTCCCATTCCATCTTAACTGTATCTTTCCAAAAGCCCCTTTCCATTTCCTTCCCTTTCACACCATCCCTCTCCTCTCTTCGTCATCACCCCTTACCTTCTTCCACCAAAGAATAGAGAAAGAAACCGACATTATTCTAGCGGAGGAGCAGGTGAGGGTTAAAAGGCGACCACAGCCTAGCCTTCCAGGAATTAAAGGGAAAGAGCTCGGGGAGGCAGGGGATAAAGACAGGGCCTGTTTAAAATTCTGACACCTCTCTGCTATAAAGTAGGATTTCTGAGCCACTTGGGGCACAGGGAGGAAGAAAAGGGACTTAAGCAGATGCAGAGGGTAAATGGGGGGTTTTGTTATTCCTGACAAGCTCGCTGAATGGAAATGTCATTAACTGACTGTAAATATTCAAACTCCATCTCTGCACTCGCTGATGGAGGTTTTGTTACACTGGTGTTTTGTCTTTAGGCATATAAACAGATAATCCTTGTTGCACGCTGAGAGGAACTTCTCTAAAACTTATATCAATAATTCAGCTGAGAAGGTGGAATAAAAGAAGCATTCCTGTGCAGAATTATTCATTTCTTGTTCTGAGTGAGCTTTTCTGAATTAAAAAATAAATAAATAAATAAATGTGCCAAGAAATACCTTGGTAGGCACATTTCATGTGAAATTTAGATTTTGTTCTTTATGTGCGCAATTCTATTTCAAGTCAGAAAAAGAATTTGATGATGACTTAATTTATGTCCTGCAACAGTTTAACATACACTGAACGTATATGTTAGTATTTTTTGACGTAAAACACTGCAGACAAAAGCAGAAACAAGATAAAACAGTAATAATCATGGCAATCAATTAAAAACTAACCATATAGACAGACAGACAGATATTTGTTTTACATTTTGTGACTTACAAAACAATTTACTGTTAGATTACTCAAAGAATTAATTATCAGGTATGTGTTTTAGTTTTTTTTTTTTTTTTTTTTTTTTTATTCAGCCTCATTACCAACCATAATAAAATAAAGACAAATCACGATAATGAAAAGACAAAAAAAAAAAAAAAAAAAAAACTTTTCAAACAAGGGAGAAATGCAGCAGGCAATACGCAACAGTTCCAACTGCAACACTTGGAGAAGAAGAATCAATACAAGCTACAATACACATAAACTAAGTGAAAACTAAACCAGATAATCTCAGCCAACATCTTGAAGGACAAATGGAATAGAGGTGGAAGTCACATGGTACCTGAGGACAGCCAGTGGAATCCCATCTACCATCACCGACATATTTATCCTGGGCAATGCAGTACCTCGTCAAGACATTTAGGATGCCTCATCAAATGATGTTGGTGTTCCCTTCCGCTGGTTATTTTTGTTGTTTACCCAAAAGCTTTAAGGCACGTTTATCTTAACAGTAAACCCTGAGAAGCCCTGATGTGGGCTGTTTGTTCCCTCATCCTGAGCACTAGAATGCTTGGTATTGCAATATCTTCAATGCAGGGACGAAGGAGGGAAACTGTTGACATTAAAATGACAGTTTTTGTTTGTCTTTGCATTTTTTGTGAGTTTGGATCTTCAAGTATGGACATGAAAGTACTATTCAACTAGTGACTCATTCTATTTCTTCAATTCAACATTTCTCATAATGTTCCCTTTTCAAAAAAAAAAAGAAAGGAAAAAAAGAAAGAAAAAAACTGGAATAATTTGATATGCACAGTGATTTGAATGTACAAAACAATGCAGAGGTGCAAAAGTTCTCCCAACGCAACTTAGGAGAACTTTTGTTTTACATTTTGTAATTGTGGCCTGAATTACGGACATGGACAAGTTTGTGAAATTAGTTACTTTCTACCAAACATTTTCCAACTTATGAGGAGATACACACATTTACCCATATTTACTCTCAGGGAAACAGAAACATGAACAACTCAGTAAAATTTCTTCGACACTTGCCAATAACTAAGGCATTTCTGTTATCTGAAGTGCGAAGCCCCTCCCCAACTAACTTCTTACTCTGAGGTGTTAGCTCTTAACCAGCTCTCCATCCAACCGGGAAGCCACATTCCTTCAAATATGGATGACATTGTGACTAAAATTACACATTTGGATAGATCAGTAATTTATTGTTTTAATCTTTACATTTCAAAACAAAATGCTAAACATACCCTAAATGTTGTTTTTACTCATAAAACAGTAAGAAAGCTGCAATAACATAGTCATTAATTATCAAATTAAATCCAAATATCACATTCCTTACACTATAGTTGTTGGCTCCTTGTTACAAAAAACGGAAAGGTATTCAATATCAATTGCACACATGACTTCTTTTATGTGCTTTGCACGTAGTAAAATTGGTGACATTTGGCCTTTAATGGGTTTGCTGAAACCTCATATCCCTTCTAACTACTGAATGAGGACTTCTAATGAACATGCAACCAGCTAAGAGAGTTAGTGGCCAGTACTCACTGAGCTGAGAAACTGAAAGAGGCAATTATCAAGGTTCCCAAAGAACACAGTTTGAGGATGGCTGCCCCAAGCAATGTTTTTAACCTTGGTTTTAGATTCCTGCTTCTAACGCAGCAACTGTGCAGCAGCAGTCGTTATGAAATAAGCGTCTTTGGGCTCTTTTAGGAACGGATTTTTAAAAACCTGCCATTCAATAAAAATGGTTTGATTATAACATTTGTTGCTTCAGTTTTTAAGTCGTGTTGAACACATACAGTCTTTAAAAATCAGCTCATTCATCATGTTGTAAAAGGTCACTCAGAGCTAACTTACTGACCTAGGGACCTGCAAACCTGCAAAGAGCAAATGTTTTGTAGTTTGGTATCACTTTCCATCCCTTAATTTTTTTTTTTTTACTACAAAACTGATTTATTGATCTGGTAGAGAGGTGATTAGACATTTTGATTAATAACCTGAAATGAAATATATATATTCCTCTGTGGTTCCTTCCTTGTCATGCACCTAGATTACCTCCCACCAAAGCTTTATCATGAATGTGACCAATGCACGGGAGCAGGACTGAACAAATGACAGCCGCAAAGTCACAAGAGAGCCGTAACTGTGTGACGGTAAGGTAATTCTTTTTGTAAAGCAGCAATGACTACATCTCTCTTTCTGTCATTTCTTCATCCCTTCCGTTGCCCGGTGCTTGCATCCTCACTTCTTGTATTTCCTCACCCTTCCTTTTGCTTTACCTCAAGTTCTCAATTATTTTCTGACTCCCAGGCAAGGCATTGCAGGGCACAGGGGACCATTTGGACTTAGTACATTAAAGAATTCATGATTTGAAACCACCACAGCCCACCTTGACGACTCTATGATATGACTTTCCAGTGCCTGAAGCTCCTTCGTTCTTTTCTGCTTTTCCACCAGACTGACTTTCATTCCCCTCGACGACTGACATTGATCTATCCTTGAGTCTTTTAGCTGCAGGACTCTCATACCTTTAACTTCTGGCTCCTGACCATTAAAAGAACAGGTGATATTTATGAATATGTCGAAAATAATATCCGTGCTGTTTTCACGTTGCCATCTGTAAACTGGCCTGTTGGTGTTAGAAACATGTAGCGAGAGCCACAAAGGAAAACTTTTGAACAACAGAAGATGAAATGATTTAACGTGACAGATGACCACACAAACGCTATAAAGAAAGTGGGCCAGTTGCTGGAGATAACAATGGGGACGTTTGCGTTAATTTCAATAGCAGAGCTAAAACAAAAATAAAAAAAAATGAAATAAAAAAGTGCTTTGAAGCATCTTTTTTGTTGTTAAAAGGATTCTGATTTTTTGAAGTGAGGTTCTTTAAAGTTGGCAGGAGTAATAGTTCTTTTAACTCTACTAAAAAACATGTTATTTGGTCATAGGTTTGTACGAAAATGAAAAAATCGTTGGGCTGTGCAAAAACTATTCATTCTAAGTTTTAGCTTATTTTAGCCATTTAAACTCAAACAAAAATTGTAGAGATCTGTGGGATACAATACATTTTTTTTTCCACTGTTTCCTGCTAACTTTTTTTCTTTTTAAGGCAGCTGCTGTATTGATCCACCTCATGTGTGGTGACTGAGTCTGCCCCAAGTCGTAAGATTGGGATTACTTTTAAAATTTTACATCATGCTTTTATTTGTGCAAAGGAACAAAATATAGTATGTTCTTGTCTGCTTGGAAATTGTCTCAGTGGACTAACAATCATCAGTCTGACAGTTTCGTGTAGCTGCATGGACTATGCACTATCCACTGATCTTGTATTTTATGCCAGTGTTGTGAACATTTTCATTTTGAGTTGTTTTAAGGTATCAAACTCTGCTAAAGTGGGGAGCTTCTTTTTTACTAGAGATTGGCTTTTCACACTTGTGTATTTCTTATGTTTTCAACAAACTCCAGTGATAAAAAATAAATAAACAAATAAGTAAAATCTTTCCGCCACAGGTAAATCAAAGCAATGTAAGCTTACTTATACATTTCATACACGTGCAATCCAAAGTGTTTTATACAATATCAAATTGAAAGATGGTAATTACATAGCTTAACCTGAACTTCACTTAAACCAAATCCAAGGGCTACATTTAAGATCAGATTTGTAAAGTTTAAATACGCCACACAATTCTTAGAAATTAAATTATCATATTTAGCTGAATGTTATGTTGAAACCCAAAATGAACATTGTTTTCCTCTTTTCGTTTTTTTTTTTTTTTATTTTATTTTACAAATGACTCGCTTTTTAAATGAAACGTGAATGCGTGACAGAAGTGAGGCTGCAATGCTAACTTACATTAATGAATAAAATTATAACAGGCATGCAGTGAGCAAATTGAACTGCCAGATCAGCAGGAACGATTTTCAGATTAGGCATCAGTGCCTTACCACAACAGAGTGAACTGGTTTTATCTGGACAACTCAAGTCTCTTTATAAAATTCATTCTGCCAAAGAAACTGTCAAGCATGTTTGGTTCTATTTTTAAAGAATTCCCACATTTTGTCATTCATGACCTACCCTTAAAGTGAAAATATCTTGGATCTAAATCTCAGTGTTTTCCGCCATGGTTTTTGTTTGATAAAGACATTTTCTCCTCTCTGACAAATACAGTGCAAGTAATGGCCCATGCAATGCGATAGGAATACAGTGCCATCTTCTGCCCGGGCTCGGTATGTCTGTCTCTTTGGGCTAAGGTTTTGGCAAGCTTGTCTTAACACATCTGATTTGCAGACACTGAGCTCCTGGAGAGTCAGTCTTTCCTTTGCTCATCTCCTATTCAACCTGTTGTTGTTTATGTTTATTCAGAGGAGAAAGATGGAGCAAGACGTGAGCATCTGCCAAAGTGGAGACACGCGTTTCGGAGGATGCAGCTCAAATTCTTCCCGTGCTTTGGCAACAACATCCAGCACAAAACAGGCAACTCCTCACTGTGGGCGGTGTGCTACTCCCAGTATGAGCTCCCTGATGGCCATAATGGAGGACAAGGCCATTTATTATTTCTGGAGTGGGTGAGGTATGTATGTGGCTACAATTAGGGAGAAAAACATCCTAGTGCTTGTAAAGGCCAGTAATGTGACTTCAGGAGTGATAGATGTAAGGGGAATGAGTCTCGCAGGCCTGTGGGAGTATCTTATTATTTGAGGCAGGTGGGAGATCAGTCATTGAGGAAAATTAGAAATAGGGGTAAGAACAAGTAAGAGAGAGAAAGTGAAGAGAGTTGGGAGTCGGGGGTTTGTGAGGTGTCTATAGTTCGGAAAGATTACACAGGTCATGAGAAGTTCAGGGAGATAGTTTAAAACACATGTTTGATTTGTTGTGTAATTACTGCACTTATCACTGAAATCATCTCATTATTTGCCCTTAATAGTTTTTTTTGTGTGTGTTTTTTGGTAAACTTGCATGAGAATTAAATTACTAATGGGAGATTCATTCTCGCTGATTTCCCCTAACTACTATCTCCTGAGTGTATTTGCATGATATGTTTTACTTTTACAGCAAAGCATGCCACTGTATGAAAACATTAATGCGCACATGTTCATCTAAACTTTTATTCAGAACCAGTTTCCTGTACGTATGAACAGTGTATGCACACAGAAACGTCCACACTTTTTATTATCATTTTGTCTATGGTGCATATTTCAGTTACTTACCTTCATATAAATATGTTAGTATCATTGCAAATCCGCTGTCACTTGTGTGCCAGGGAACAATATTTTACTTTAGTATGAAACATGCCTATAAGCCATTTTAATAAACAGCCATCTGTTTGGATTACTCTAAACAAGCGGCATCCATAGCAACAGTTGTACGGTTATACCGTGGGGCCCCATTATAAAACAGACTAGGTGGTCAGCTACAAACAGACCTCAATTACACCGACAGGTGATGGTGGACTTAAAAAATGATCAGTGTGCCAGAAGAGCATGGTCAAGTGCATTGCTATCTGCATGGCACCTATGTACACTTGCGTTAGTACACATGTTTCACATCTTGGGATGAGCGGCCATATGCATGAATTTATTCTGCGGGACAGCAAATGCCAATGAGTGCACTAATGGCACCATTAGGCTCTGACAAATGAAAACATTAACTTCCTCCAAAGTGGAGATTTATATGTTTCAGTGCATTTGGCTTCTTAACCATTACTCCTGGGTCAATCTTATGATTATCTATCTCTGTGACATTGTGAACCACAATTTATTCAAATGGAACATTCATGTCCATGGATCAGTGTTACTCAGATTGTGCAAGAGATTAAATTGAGGAATGTAATGTGGACTGATTTCATTATCATTGGCAATTGGTGTCCAGCTGGAATACTGAACAAAATCAAGCAATCAGAGGAGGTTAAGTCTACACAGACAGAGACTTTAAAATACAAACGCTTTATGGAGTCGTGAGTGACAAAGACGTGCAAAATGGTGAAGTGAGGGAAAATGATACGTAGTTTATTTTATTTTTTTGACCAAAAATATTTTAAAAAATCTGAAGAGTGGCTTGCATTACCATTCAATCCTTGTCAAACAGTGCAATTGGTTGCCTTCAAAAGTCACTTAAACAATCCACCTGTGTGTAATTCAATCTCAGTATAAATTGATGTGTAGATTAAACATACGAAGACCTCAGAAATATGTAACTAGTCAACAAATAGTACAACAAAAACCGTGCTTCAAGGGCTGAAGCAGTTAATCAGAATAATCGTGATCGCTTACTGAAATACTAATTCAGTAATCGATAAATCGTAAAGAAAAGTAGAAAATTACCGTGATATAACTTAGCAGGAACTGCACAAATCCACAGCTTTGATAGAGAGTTTGTGATAAGAAAGCTATTAATTTCACACAAAATAAATTTGGTCTTTTTTGACAGTGACAAGAAGAAAACTGTTGGGAAAAAAAAAAAAGGCACAAGAAGTCATGGTTGCAGTTTGCCACAAACTACATAATATATATTGGGTATCCTGCTCAAATGAGACCAGAACACTAATCACAGCTTTGCTTCCAGTAAAACAAAACCGGGCTTTAGACGAATATATTCATGTTTTATAATGGCCTAATCACTTTCCAAAAGTTGAGATTCTGTTGAATATCGGTTGCATTCAAAACAGCAACCAGTATTCTATTATGTAAAAAAAAAATCAGGTTAAAAGCCAAAGGAAAGCAATGGAAATTTCACAGATGAACGACCCATTTAAATCCTTCTTCTTTCTACCAATGTGTTTTTAAGTCTTTTCCTCACCCTGTCTGGATAAGCCTACTTTATTTTTTTGTTTGTTTTTTTTTAAAGGGAAATCAAATGTCATGGTTTTCTATCTCGTGTTCATAGCCATGACATTTCTAGCGAATGGAATTGAGACTTTATGTTCCACTTGTCTGTAAATGAGTTGTGTCTGTTGCATATATAGTTTCAAGGTGTGTAACTTTGGTCTGTGTGCGTGTGTGTGTGTGTATGTCTGGAAGTGGATATTTTGCATTTACTTTCTGGTATATGTCCTTGCGTTTCAATGTCAGTGATGTCCACTGCCAGGCAGGACGTCATAATGCCCAAACAGATTATCCACAAGCCTCATGGTAAGCATACTAAGATAAGAAATTTATTTTTGATCAAATATGCTTTTACTGAGATCATTGTCTGCCAAAAAATAGAGTGGAGATAAACACAAAAGCACAGAAAGGCAGAGAGGGAAAGACAAACATTAACAGATATTCATGCAATGAAACGGACGCAGCAAGAGCAATAATAAAAAGCTACTCTGATAAATGGAGGAAAAAGAATGACAAAGGAAGTCTGACAGCAGGAGCAAGTGATAGAAAGAGACAGATGGGGAACACTAAGTCAAAGTTAAGTAACCATCGTCTGCTTCTTTATCTCACCCAGATATGCTAATCCAGTGAGCGACTGCTGATATGATTTTAACAGCTTGCCTAGAGTAACTGTGTGTGTGTGTGTGTGTGTGGGTACGTGTAGTAGTGTGTGTGGTAGTGGGAGGTGTAGAAGAACTTGTGAATGAGTGCGAGAAGATACCCGCTTGTCCTTTTTCATCAAGCTTCCCCTGGCTATTGTATACCAAAACAAAATGACACAGTTATAATCCCACTGTGACCAAAGAGTGAATATAAATTTCTTTCCAAGTTGCTCAAAGAATCTTGACTGCAGGGAATGGAAAGAGGGGGTTTCCTCTTTGTCTGATTTAAGTAGGTGTAAGTATTCTAAAAAAAAAAAAAAAAAAAAAAAGGGCAGAAAAAAGTTAATCACTGTCACAATTTAGATCGAGTTGATGATTTTTTTTTTTATTTCAGTTATTTAAACTAAGACCATTAAGACCATAAAACAAGATCTAGTGAAGTTTTAGCACGTCAATCGACTAAAAACTGTTTTATAGCCATTCGCATGTGTCTGTAGCTATTAGCTAACTTTTTTTGAAGATGTTATTAATGTACCTTCAAGAGTCTGTGACAAAACAAAAGCAAGACATCATTGGAAAGATGAAATACTGCGCCTTCATTCAGTATACACGAAAGCTTTAATAATAAATATTTCACGCAGACTACTACAAATTCCTTCTCACTGCAGTGTCGCATTAGTCATTTGTAGTAACTGGATCAAATGACGGCGCCGTTTTGTGACGTAATAAGTACACAGAAGCGGAGGAAGCTGTGAGCGATTCCAGTGAAGATTTGAGCAATTTATCTGCAGAAAGAAGACAATAATATAGTATACCATAATAGCATTGTAACTGTTCAAACTATGTACAGTTAGGTAAATGAAATTATTTGCAAAGCGCAGCCAACACAGATCACCTCTCCTTGTCCGGTTTTACACTGTCTCTACTTTTTTCTTATCCACTCACCTGCCATGTGATGCATTTGGACATTAAAACTGCTCATTCACTAGCGTCAACTTGGTGGCATAACTTGTTTTATGATGCTGTGATTACAAATTTTTTGTACGTTGACACCATGCTAGCTAATGTTAAAATAGCAAGACAACCACAAGTATCCATGGCAACTGGTGACAGTTTAAAGGCACGCTGGTATTTTCTGCAGTCAAGTTGTGGGCACATCTGCAAACAAAAATCCTTCTGCTTTTTCATTTACTGGGATAATTAGAACAGCCAGTCGCTATGCAGCGTTTTTTTTTTTTTTTTTTTTTTTTTAATTGATCATAATATAAAGCAACACTGGTACGGGGATAATAATAATAATAATAATAATAAAAAAGCTTGCTAACATCGTTTAAAAAGATTTCAATACATGTATGCATTTAATTAGTGTTTGACTTCTAAAAAAATCAACTATGTGAATGATATAAATTCATGCTGAAAACATGCATCATCCCAACATCTTATAAGTGACACTTTAAAACTGCACTTGGTAACTTTTACTATAAAATATGATTTTTCAAAATGAGAAAACACTTTATCACCTGATTTGTTGCCAAACAACTTCCATGCAAAGTGTTAAATATTAGCACACACAAATATAACAATGGTAATAAGAAATTACTAACACGAGTGCAAAACATGACATAAATATAAAATAGATTACATAAACTGAAATAAGAACAAGTGTGTACATGGAGATGTATATGTGGGTCTACAAATCTATAAGTGAGTCCATGGTAAGCTGAAACATGAAGACATTTAGAGTCGGGCGTTCAATAGTCTGATGGCTACAGGCAGGAAATAAAAAAAAAAAATAGGAGTCTGAAGTCAAATCAAAAAAGTGTTTCTTAGCTCATTAGTAAATGTGGTTGTGTTGCACCACTGCTCAGTTTTTAGTTGGAGTACTTTCTTCAGTCAAGTTTCAGAAAGAGGGTCTGTGTTACTGTATGGCGCTGTCTGCTACATTATCAACGCAAACTAATTAATGGAGTTGCTGCTTTAGTGTTGGACATTCAGGAACTATACTGAACAGGGAAGAGATGTTTTGTGTCAGTCCGTCTTTATCAAGGGGATCTTTAGTATCCATTTCGATGCCTGATAATTTAGAGTAGTTTTTGATATTCTACTAATAGTCTGCAGTGTTGTGGTGATGAAATGTTGTAATATAGCCAACAATAAATAACATGTTGCAATACTGCAATACTTGGTTTGGTTTTCTTTTTCCTTTTTGCAATTTATAGAAAAATTAAGGAGACCTGGACATGCAACAAGTCCATCCATTGCATATTTTACAAGCAAAATCTTTGTACCAAAATACACCAATAAAAAAAATCCCCTGAACAAATGCCTCTTGCACTAAGATCAATGTCATTCTTCATTCTAGTTTGCACATGTTTTTTTTCTTTTTTTTTGCACTGATGCGTTGCCATTTGGTGGTAAGATGACTATTTATTTATTTATTTAAAATCTAAATTGCTGATGTGATTAAAACCCCATTAATATTACATCATCCTCTTTTTTTCTTTTTTTTAGCTTTTCCCATATGGTGGATTTGTATCCATTTCTGGTTTTTCTAGTCTTTCTCCATCCTCATGCCTCCCATCTCTGCAACTCCCATCTCCAGCCTTTCCTCTAATATCTCCCCTGCAGGCCTTTTTTTTGGAGCTCTGAAGGGAGAGGCAATCTTAGATTTATTCCACCTCCAATCTCCAATTTGAGAGAACCCTGCTGCTCGAGGCAAATCTTCTGAAGTCCTGATGTGAGTTGTCCCATTAAATTAAAGCCCAAAAAAGATGGCAACATATTGCACAGTTTTTTTTTGTTTGTTTTTTTTTTTTAAACAGAACAACAAGAACCATAGTATCGGTCGTATTTTACATGCTATACCATTATGTTTGTCAGAATTATGGGTCAGGGCTCATTACAGCTGAGTTTCCACATGACATAAGAAGTACCATGACTCAAATGGGCCCCTACCCAAGATGAGACAGAAAACCGAACAGTAACTGAACCATGTGGGGAAAAAAAGCCTCTTTACTGTGGATCATGGGATAGGCTGCAACATTTAAAACCTGCTTCATTTTACATTTTATACAACAATAAATGCTTGCAAAAATGTTCTTTGTTTAGCTGATTTTTTTATTTATTTTTTTTACATTTAAAAGACTATTATCTACAGTTGCAGCAGGTAATAATCACAAAAAAAAAGAGTGCTCTCTTGGTCTTTGCATTACTTCTAATCTGATTCCAAAAAAAATTAAACGCCAGCTATTCCTCAAATGTCTTTTGATACTCCATCGATGAGAAAAAGAATGCAGTTTGCCGTGTAGTCCCCATATGTTTGCTCTGAAAATCCCCGCACAAAAGATTCATGCTCAGACTATTTCTTTTTGTTCCTGGTCTCTCAAAGACACAAACGGCCCACGTCTCTCAAAAACACACTCAGTTTTCCAGCCTCCCATATTCACACTGAGCCAATGCATTCGCACCCACACTCTGCACAGCTCCCTATTCCTACTATAAAGCCCGGGGACAGGTGTTGGATTAGCTTTTGGGAAGAAAAGAGCTCAGCTCCTTTGATAGGAGTTGAGCTGGCCTGGAGAGCAGGGAGGCAGGTGCACCATGAGAAGAGAGCCGTGGTGAGAGGCATTTGTGTGTGCCTGTGTTGCCTGTATGTGCGTGTGCGTGTGTGTGTCTGAGGGATGAGGTTGGGGAGTGAGGGTGTTGTCACAGGATACAACCCAGTGATCCCATCGGCTGGAAGGAAGAAAAGGGAGTCTTTTGGCAGAGCGTGCTTCTGTAATTGGAGAGCTTGGTGCGGCAAGAAGCGATATGTGATTGGCTGTTGCCACGTGGTGACATTTGTTTACCAGCTGCCCTGTCTGCACACTTGTACATTCATGGTTTTATTCCTGCAAACACACAGATGCAGCAGATATAGAGAGTTAACACACCGACTGTGCAGTGACAGGTTTTTGTGATATAATAAAAAAATATATATATATATATAAATTTTTTTAATGTGTCATATATCATGTACATTTAAAGTAAAAAACAGACAAATCCGAAAGGGTTATTTTGTATAAAATTCTTTGTAAAGCTCAGCTCTCCAAGTTGGATTTTTGTGGCATTTCCTTGTTAGACCCATTTTTTTAAAGCCACAGTTGGGAAAAAAAAATGGTTACAAAGGATCCAAATGATCTCACTGCACCAAGGTATCTATCAAGATATTGGAAAAGTCTTCACATACATGAGATTGGCCACAACGAAACCAGTAAAATGTTTCCCCAGCTACGTTTCGAGTTACTTACAAATTCTGAAAGTGTGGCTTCCTCCTACACTCCTAAAACACTACTGTAAGTTTAATAAATCTCTCCAACCTGTCCTTACGTGTGAGTGTGTGCGTGCATGGTTGTTTTTCCCCGTTTCTCTGTGTTGCCCTGTGATAGACTGGCATCCTTTCCATGGTGTCTCTTGTTAGAGTTCAAAAATACGTCTCAAATTTTGTGGTCTCACCTGAAGAGGCCTGTGGACAAAAGATGTCCTCAAAATCTCATAGATTTCGAGAAACTTTGGAGGCTGGATTTGAAAAACACTGACACACCAAAAAGTGTAAGTAAACTGAATATTGTAACTAAAACAAAGGTGTATTCATTTAATGATGTCCACACATTTGTACCCAGGTATTTCGTTGCCTTCTTAATTTTTTTCCATGTTCTGCCTCACAGATGTGTTTGTTTTTGTAGCTGAATTGTATAAAATAAATGTTACATTGCTTGTTGAAAACTTTTTCAAATAACTTATCATGGTCTTTTATTTCCCCAGAATTGTGATTAAATGAAAAATTATATTTTGGTTAATTGGAGATATTAGTAGAAATTTTGAAAATGTCTATATAAATATATACATTGGAACTTTTGTATAAAATACTTCTAATATTACGGTAGTTGTGTTTTTCAGTTTTATGTAATTGTTTGTTGTAGCCAACTGAATAATTTTGAATTTTGTCAATGAACTTTATTTGCAGATGAACCTGAATAATTTCAGTAGCAACTGTAAGATCAAGAGAAGAAACTCAATGATGCATTCTGAGTGTAAAGGCATCATATCATGCAGTTATATATATAGACATATATATATAATGTGAAAATATCTATCTGAAACATGAGGAGTAATTGAACGTTAAAATATGCTTTACTAGATTATATTGGAAGTGAGTAAAAATGTTAAATTGTAAAATTTGGTGAAGATATTATCAACTGCTTCTGTGACATTTTGGCTCCGATGATGGTCAAAGGCCCCAGTGGTCCTAATTGTAAGGCTACCTCACTTCTGTCAGCCTGCCCCAGGGCAGGTGAGGCTACAATGTACCTTACCATCAGCAACATGTGAATGCCTGTGTGTGTGCATGTGCTTGCGTGTGTGTGTGAATGGGGGAATGACTGATTGCAATGTTAAGCCCTTTGGGGTCCTCTGGCCTAGATAAAGGGCAATATAAGTAAAGGTAATTTACCATGATGAAGTGTTCCGAATTGTCTTTGTTAATATTTTTAATTGAAAAATAAAGATCCCTATGAAAAAAAAAATAATAATATTTTAACTGGGTTTTAGGATGTATTCAATGTAAAACAATATTACATAAGAAGACACCTAGTTTACATGTGAATGTATCTCTTGATTTACATGAACAATCTCGAGCCAAAACGACTTCAAAGGCTTTGACTACAGCATAGGAAACAGAAACAATGCAGCACAGTTTAAACATCTGTTGTTATATTTAGCTGTGTTTTCAAAACGGCTTGATATCCCTCTGGAAATATGTCTAATCCCAAAGTCACATGAGCTTTAGTCACAATCTTTGAGAAAGGCCTTTTGAATCGGAGTGAAAGAAAGTCTGTGGGGTGTGATCGCCTATGATTAATAACTGAACCTGCTATACGTGATGTCTTGCCCGCAGAGCATAAACAGAAACTATTACAGCAACTAAAATCAATCCCCATAGAATGATGAATAATGACCTTTCAGCGTAACTACTGGATGCAGTGCAAAGTAAATATACGAGTAGCTGTGGATTCATAAATATGTGTCCACAACTACACTGCACATATGTGACGCTCGCTTTAAAATCTGATGATACGGAATTTTAACATTTTTAATAGACTTTCACTTTTTTAAAACTCAGTAAGGAGAAATTATGCTTTTCCAAAACAAAGAAAGAAACTATGATAATTATGCAAGAGGCTAAAGTGTGTGAGCCACAAATGTGTGGCAGAAAATCCTAGATAATTGAAGACTGAGACCAATCCCCAACACAGAGGAAGCAGGTTCAGTTTTGAGAATCATGGACTTAAACATATAAGATCTGAATTTCATTCTGATCTACAAACCACTGCAGTTCACACTGTAGGTCATGGTCTAAAGAAGGCAACAGAACCACATGATCTGCTAAAAGCAAAGAAGGGACCCTAAAGTTCAGACGTTCTCCTTCCTTCAGCTATGCCTTGAAGTCTTTTCCATGAACATTACAACCAGGACTGGTGACAAGAGAAATCCTTGGTAGAATCCAAGCCGAAATGTGAACAAGCTCGACTTTATGCTGACAATGCAGACAGCTCTTGTTTTGGCCGGATTTCCCTCAAAACCAAGCCATGCAGCATGTAGACAAAATCTCACAGGAAGAGACACAAAATCCAAGACGCTTGACATCACACGTAAGGCTTTGACAGGCATTGATGTTTTGTGGAGTCATGGCTCCTGCTGCTTTTGGTTCACTGTTTAGTACAAAGTCAGCCTTGCTGTCTGCCAGAGAACTGTATATCATACCACACTTTCATTTGCTGAAAAAGTTTGTGGAGGTGTTTCAAATTTTCGGTAAAACTTGGCATCTGCCAAGATTGCCGAAACAACCAATACCTGGTTTAATGACATGGCTGATCCCGACCTGCTAGGGAACTCACTTGACCCAGACCCTATAAAGAATCTGGAGTACTGTGAAGAAGAAGATGATGGACACTGTACCCAACAATGCAGGTGAAACACAGTCATATAGTCCCTTTAAATTATTCTGTCTCCTGAAGATCTGGTACTGTTATGACGCTTTGGTTAATGTTGTAGTTTCGTAAAGTTAAATTTAATGGAGAGAAGATTTAACATTGAAAATGAATGCAATTTCAATGTCTTTGAACAAATTAATTTTTAGCAAATATGTTACTAGAATACATGTGAAAATAAATAAAATATATTTTACCATTTCTTTCCGAGTAGCACTTCTTCAAGATGCTTTAAAATGTTGTCTCTGCTCAGTGTATGTGCCGTCTCACATGTGACAGCTTTGTTTCACACCACAAAATATATCGGTCAAGCTACATTTACAATCCCTCCAGCCAGTGAGTAATGAAATAAGGAATGGTGTAAGTCCAAGTGGAAAAGTCCCAACTCTAGTTTGACAGAATGACTGAGAAATCAATAGGATGACAAATGATCAACAATGCTAAAGGTATGATTCGTGAGATGGATAGATCTGATGTTCCTTCCTCTAATCCTTCATAAAATGTAACCATGATGGGGAGGGTGGCACACTTTGTGCCTGCTTAAAGGTACATAATTTGTCAAACCTTCTTTGGCATTTGAGAAATGTCACAATAAACTGATATCAGTTTGAAAAATCTTGGAAGGAAATTGTATTATGGATTTCGTTTCAGATAGACTTTTTGAAAGAGTCAAGTTATTTTACTGTACTCTTTGCACACTGTGTTTAATAATAATAATAATAATAATAATAATAATAATAATAATAATAATTTTATTTAAAAAAATTCCCTTCTCACCCTCCGCGGGTGGTCTCTTTCATCCTCTGAGCTCGGGTCCTCTACCAGAGGCCTGGGAGCTTGAGGGTTCTCCTCCAGTATCTTGGCTGTGCCTAGAACTGCACATTTCTGGACTGAGATGTCTGATGTTGTTCCTGGAAGTCCCACAGGATCTTAGCTCGGTCATTCTCCACCATCTTTGGGGGTGTTCCCCACGTT
>NW_006799939.1:678247-697762 GCF_000485575.1 Poecilia formosa
ATATATATTGAATTGGCATGATAAGAGTGTCAAATAATGAACTAAAATAGTACTTGTAATGGTAAAAATGTGTTTGAGTTTCAAAATAGAAAATAGTAGTTGCACAAAATATGTTGAATCAATTCTCCAAAAGTACATATGTCAGACAAATGTATTTTAAATTACAATAGAAGTAGAATATTTGGGCTGGTGCTGAGCAAATTCAATGCATTTAATCGCCATGTAGATCCCATTATGTCCAGTAGAGGTCAGTATTGCAAGCACAGAGTTATTACTAAGGAAAGCTCACACAATGGTTTAGTCATAGCAGGTCAAGTGTTATGTCAGTTTTCTACATGATTAATGAGAGAAACTTTATATTCACCAAACAATAAATGTTTTGGTTTTGTGTGTGTGTGTGTGTGTGGGTGTGCGTGCGTGCGTGTATGTGCGTGTGTGTTTATTAAAGTTTAGACAAGGTTGTTAATGGTTTGTTATACACTTCTTTTTTGAAGTTTGTGGTATGAAGGTGAAACTTATCTAATTGCACCTCTGTGAATTACAAATAGTTTGGCTATCTTTAAGTTGTCTTTAAGATTCTAATGGATGTTCTCCTTCATTAGAGTAGCACACACTATGAGTTATGGTGTAAAGTCAAATCAAGTTTTGTGATTAGAAAAAAGGTCTATTAATTTTAATGTCTCCAAATCTTATTTTAACTATTTAATTCATTTTGGATTTATTGCATACATTTTTCACTTTGTACTTTTATATTTTATATGTATGTTTTAGTTTTTTTTTGTTTTTTTTTACTTTGTCTTTATAAATTCTTATATTTATTTTCTGTTTCCTCACTAATCTACATGATTAAGTCTTTTCCTCTCTATACTCTGAATAATTTCTTTTTCTGTTCTTTTTTTTCTTTTATCGTGCTAACTTATCATTCATAGTGCATACATACTGTAACCTCTTTTGAGTGTGTAACATTTGATTTCATGCAACGTTCTTTACAATGATTGATTGATTGATTGATTGATCAATTGATTGATTGTGGTACTGACCTAATCATGAACTGAGAATTGTTTTAGAAGCTCAAATACAGAATTTGGTCAATATTTAGTTTGGTCAAGTTTTACAACAATGCAGATCGGTTAAAATCTAGCTAAGAATGTGAACAGCAGATTCCTTCCGTCTTTCTTTCATCTTGCATTAAAACATTGCACAAACATTGTGCAGTATTTCCTTCCATTTGATTGTATTTTTTTTTTCTTACAGTTATTTGTAGCAAACACAAGGTCTGATGTGACATTTTGTCCATGCCACATGCTCCAGGGTAGCTTTGTTCTACAAAAAAAAAAGAAAAAGAAAGAAAAAGGCTGACATCATAGTTGCTTGATTTACTTACATAAAGAAGATTGCATCTGACAGCCAAGAAGACAAGTTGCATTAATAGATATGAACCTCTGTTTGGATGTACTTCAACCTTTTGGATTATTGATATAAGAGTGTGAGTGCCGGTGTGCGTGTGCCAGTTTGTCACCTGGAATTGTGAAGTTGTTAAAAATGGGGAAAAGAGTGGTAACCTCTCAGCACTCAACCCCAGGATCAACAGGGGACAGGTAGCCTTGGGTCCTGGAGGCTGCAGCAGTCCATGTGTGGCATACCCCAGACATGAAAGGACGTTGACAGCAGAGCACAGGAGTATCAGCCCCCCAGGCCAGAGAAGTATGTGGATGGCTATTGTTGTCCCTAAACAGGAGGTGGGGGGGGAATAAAATTTTTGAATCTCTGCTTTGGAGTTACTCTAATTGTGACAAAAAAGAAACAGAAAAAGAGGCCCAAGCACTTCTTTGTAGCACAGTATATGTAAGCCAATGTCACAAGTTTTGTCATTGTGTACATAATTATATTAAACTAAAAAATAAAATTTTTTTAGTTTAATATACTGAGGAATTTCCCCTCTAACATAATGGCAAAATGCTTCCCTGTGCACTTTAAGGCATCAAGTGATGATATATTGTTCTTTATTCTAATCATCACTTAAACATTTCTATTTGCTTGTCCCCTGATATTGTGAAAATGGTGGTGGTGGGGTTTTCATGAGGAGAATAAATGTGGTAATCAGACCATCAGACCTGCTCCTCTTGTTGGAGGTCACAATGTCCTGCCATGCAACCGGCTATAATTGCCCTATTTGTGAGCTAGGCCTGGTTATTTTCTGTCCAGGAGAAATTTCTGAATTAAAAACTTCAGATGCAGATGCAGTTGCTTCTTTTGTAATATATTCTTTGTAATACGGTAACCACTACCAGATAACATTAAAAATGGACAATGGTGCAGTTTTGGAGTGTGTAGGATTAATATTTTTGTTTCAGCCAAACAGATTTGGAGCAAAGAAATACGCACAGTGAAATAAGTATGGTATGCTATTATCACAATTTTTTTATTGTTTCCTTGCACGGTGACTAATATCCTTTCCAACCTCCCCACCTCATCACAGTCTTCCTCTCTAATGAGCTGTGGTATGCTATCAGTCATTACAGGAAGCCAGATTATCCAAATGGCATTCTGCACACGTTCACAGAGAACTTCCTGAAGGTGACCTTTTTCGCGTCGCCATAGAAACCGCCTCTCTGTGCATGGAGTGGCTCAGCTTGTTCACAGAGTGAGACACTGAAGGAGAGTGATAGCGGAACCTTTTCTGCAAAGGAAAGAGCATTGATCTGGAGAGATGTAACAATGTGAGGACATGTGTAGTGGTGGTAGCAAATAATACTTTCATCAGTAAACATGTCCACATTACGTGGTTTTAGACAGCAGATGTTTAGGTTTTGAATACAATGAAAATGTTCAAATAAGGAGAATGACATGCATCCGTTGTGAGTTCATTGTGTGCATCGGTTTTAAACAAGTTTGTGATGCAAATGTTTATTTATTTAATGTAAACCTTTGTGAATGTATTTTCTCACAGCTTAACCACTTTTATTATGTATGTTCATGAAGTGTGGCTTCAGCCCATCCTACGTAAAGCTAAACAATAGTAGGCACCTTTCAACAGTGCAACAGTGGTCATTCACTTCTCACCATAGAGACAACATGATAAAAGTAAAATTGATTTGAATTATTGCTTTATTTTGTATATTGGGAAATATTTCTAAGTTTGTCAATAGAACATTTCCTGTTTTTCAGTATATTGTGTTAAATTATCAACTTATTCTGTCTGATATTTTGAAAAGATCACAGTGTGTGCATTTATTTGATTTTACTCACAATGACAGACAGAATAGTTTATTTAAACTGTTCTTATTTTGAGTTGCAATTGTTGTACAACATATGACTTCAGTGCATTGTATTAAAGATTGTGATACAATGTGAAAAACATACATTGCTTCCAATGTCTTCTTCTGAAGATAAAGAGTTTGCAAAAGTTGTATCTTTATTTCAAACTACTGTCAGTACAATTCAGTTGACTGTTTACTGTGTCTATTAAATGCCTTGTTCTGTCCCCCAAACCTCTGGAACACCAGTACCACTGTCACCATGAGCTTTTTATTTGAGCAGCAGGGCCTGAACCTGTTTGTGTTTGCACTGAATATAGCGCTCAATGGGATTGCATCAAAAACGTGTGAATCTGTTATGTAGGCCTATGAGACGGCATTTACTTTGCAACACCACAATGTACGACATCAAGCTTCTGTACTTAGCAAATATAGAAGTTACCTTGTCATTGGATCAGGTACTGCGAGCAGTTTTAGTGAAATCCTAGTCTGACTGTTGCCTTCCTGCGCAATTTTCATTGTTCCATCTGAGCTTTTTCTGTTTGAAGTGGATTCTTCCAGTAGAAGAGAAGAAGTTTTGAACAGTGACGTTGATTTCCTGCGCTGTTTTAGATTTGCATCTGCAATGTCAGCGGTGAAGTGAACAAGGTCATTCAGTCCGTGTTGGCCACGCTTCCAATTTAAATAAACAAGGGCAGCCCGTCTCTTTCTCCTCGGCACTTCTCTCATAGGGTGGAGGATGGTTGTTTACGGCACGGAAAATTTCCGGTAAGCTTCATAGCATCAAAGTGGTGCATTACATATGTCACGGGCAAACGTTAGTGATTGGGTAAAGTTTAAAACTTCAACAGAGTCTCCAGAAAGAAATTGTTTCTCAAAAACCAATGTTGGTCTAGAGACCACAGCTGTCAACTTTTAGATGTGCCTCTGCTGCACCACACCTAAATAGAATAATTAGGTCATTAGCAAGGCTCCGGAGAACTGATCTACACAATGAGGAGGCAATTAAGCCATTTAATTCCAGTGTGTTGTACCTGTTGCACATCTAAAAATTACAGGACAGTGGACCTTGAGAACTGGACTTTGACACCCGTGAGCTAGACCCTCACAAAGAAAAGCGTAGTAAAGAGGTAATTTCTTACCAGTCTAGTGGTACCGAAAAAGAATTAAAAAGAAAAAAAAAAACGAACACTCTCTCAGCACAAACAGGCAACAGACTCGTAGGAACGAGCAGTCAACGGCCTCTCCTTTTGAATTGAATTAGAGCTGTCTCTCTGGCCACCTGCATAACCCACTGAATATGTTAAACGCCAGGGGGGCATGGAAATAATATAATTAAAGGAAAATGTGAAGCAACTTAAAAGATGTAGGCTAAGCAATGCAAAAGTAAAACATCTGCTCTATAAAAATCAATCTCGCCCAGTTTCTGTCATTGCTTCCTGCCACACCTCCCTGGCCCCTTACCCTACTGAAGCACAGTGGACACCCTGGACAGGTCGCCTAGTACATCTAGGCCCGGATTCAAACCCAGGACCTTCTTACTGCAAGGCAACAGTGCTAACAGCACCATTGTCCAGCCCGTCTTTCAATACTATTTGCAATTTCCACACTGTTTGTATGTTTTACAGAATGTTTGTATCATTTTTTTTTCTGTCTGTCAAGATATCTATCCACAGAAAGATTCAAAAACCTTCAAGGTTGAAATGAACTAATTTCCCTTTGAAATGTCAGCCCAAATAAATGAATCATGAAACGGTTTTCTGTGGAGGATTGTTTATTGTGCCTATTGAGTCATTACGGTAGTTTCTGACTTTTCAGCTCATACCTTTGGAGACGATGAATATGCGTAAGATAAATCCATATAGATAGATCTATCTATCCATCCATTCATAAAACTCTCTTCCTTTCCTCACAACCCTCCCGCCTGGTTATTTATACTCACTGATGAATCATATGTTGTCATGGAGGTCACGCCTGCGCAGTAGACAACGTGAAAATCTGAATCATCGACGGTAAGTAAGGGAGGGAAAGAAGGGGGGTAACTGTAGAGTGATGGGACCCGGCTGAGGAAACAGCAGCGAGCGATCACTCTCCGAGCTGGTGATGAAAGGTAAATTTATTGCTGTTGTTTTGTTTGTTTGTTTTTTTTTTCTTTTCTTTTATGGTCTGGTTTTATCTTCATAGGAGTGTAAACGTAGAGTTGGATAACTGGCTTTTTGAAATCGGAATCAAAGGTGGCGTCCGCGGTGAGCTGAGTGCGCATTGTACAAAATTACAGAGCAAGTGCTGTTTCAAACTTTGTGTTGATTTGTGCTATTTATCCTCGAAGGTTTGCGAGTGTTTTGGTCTGTAATCAAATGAACTAAAACTTCGATTAAAAAAAAAAAAAAAAGATTTCGGCTCTAATTAATTGCTTAAAAAAATACGGTTCCCGGGTACTTCAGATACGATGGGACTTACTTTGATGCAAAGTTCACGTTTTGTGAGTTGAATTGGAGAAAAAAAAACGTGCTGTGTGTCTGTTTGCGTCTCATTGGGGGACGAATAGCTGGGGTCTGTTTTCAGTCTGGCGTCACACATTACGTCTGTATGTTTTCCTGCTGCGCTGAGGGTAGCTTGATGATAATGGCGTTCAGCACCACAGACAGCTCCAGGTTATGTGGTACACACAGCTTGTTGGAGGCAAGGATGCCGCAGCTGGTCGGAACAGGCGTCTTTACGGAGTTGTCATATTATTGTTTACGATTTTTCGGTGTGTTTTAGCACTTATTCCTTCATTGGTCTGAAGGAACAGTTTTCTTCTTTCTTCCCTTTTTTTTTTTTTTGCATCTGTGGCTTTTAGTACGCTTTGTACCTCAACTTCTAGAGGAAGAAACGTGTCAAAGTACGAAACAATACAAATAAATAAATAAATAAATAAATAAATCCCTTGATAATGTTTCCAATCTCACATTTTCATTTGAAGTGTAGCTTTGAAATCTCTGATCTTTCACACCTAATTTAACTAGTTCCATCCCTCCATTTTTATTTTCATGCTGTAGGTGCAGATGTCCATGAGGATAAACAGCATATGGGTTAAACATTCATGTGGTCTTCATATGGTTATGGTCTTCCATCACAACTAACTTATGATGAAATGTACACATTTACGTTGTTAGTTTATGGACATGAGATATTCAACATTTAGAATTCAATCTTAACTTCCACTATCCGTGATATATACATATACCAGAGAGTTCTTACAATAATCAGAAAAAAAAATAATGTCTATACCAAAGATGCTTTTGTTGGCCCAGTTTCAGGCTTCAAATTTTCTGTCTAAAGACTGTAACACATTTAAATTGATTTTGGTTTTAATTTAGTTAAATGTGATCATCTCTGATATTAAAAAAAAAAAAAATGTCCTGTAGACTTTTATGTGTATTTGTATGTGATGAGTTTTTTAAAGTATATCTGACGTTTCCCTAACATTTCCATGTTGGAAACAATAACATGGTGGAAAACATTGACTGGGGGTTTAGGACACCTTAAAATAAAATCAATTTAAATTTACACCTTAAAGCCCTACAATTAATTGTTTTCTTTTCGTTGTGACAGTGACAGATTTGAATCCGCCAAACAACATAAACGAAGAGATTATAAGACGATGACCATCAAAGTATGTCCCACAAATCCCTGTGGAAGAAAAACACTGCGACAGTAGCATGTTGATGAGTTAAATAGACACTTGATGAATCTTCTGAACAGGAGAAAATAAGAAATTTCAGTTTATTTATCGATCACTGCCTCACATTGCTTGACTGCTCCATCAGTTTTATGAAT
The DNA here is from genome assembly GCF_000485575.1 of Poecilia formosa. Taxonomy (NCBI): domain Eukaryota; kingdom Metazoa; phylum Chordata; class Actinopteri; order Cyprinodontiformes; family Poeciliidae; genus Poecilia; species Poecilia formosa. The sequence goes on from NW_006799939.1 coordinate 685,327, forward strand.
GCTCTAAAGTATCCAGTGCTGTTCATGTTTTGTTTCTGCTGCATGAGAGGATGAGTAAGAAGTATTGTGTATGAATACAAATAACTAAACACAGAATCAATGTTTTTAAAGCAGGTATAAAGGATTTAGATGTTACTTTTTTTTTTTTGAGATACAATACAAAAAGTAATTAACTGTGTACAGTTGAAGTGCTACTGGACATGAAGGCAAAGACGCCCTAGTTTGTTTCACAAAGTCACACAAGGAGGATGCTTCGCTGATCTCAGTGGACTGGGGCACGTGGTATCAGATGCCTCCAGTGTGTTACATAACTTGGTGGCATTTATGCCCGTGTGTGTGCACTTGCATGACAGAACCCTACCCGATCTGTCTTCAGATTGAGTTGTGTGTGTGGGAGAAGGGGATTGTATTGGAAGTATGGCTGTAAGGCTTCATGCCATGTCTGTCCGTGTGCATTCTGCAGACGGGTGTGAAGGATGACTTCGTGCTCAGAGATCTGTGGGTCGGAATACAGCGAGCAGGCTCAATCCGGCGGAAACAGCCAACAGTACGGAGTCCGCTCCTACCTCCACCAGGTAACTGAATAGAAAAAAAAGAATAATAATAAGCAGATAGAAAAAACTATTTTCATGGAAATCCTAGCCCAGTATCCAAAAAAATTATTTTGAACATAAAATCTGCATCAGAGCTAGAGTCATCCGAATGTGATGTGGGCTTCAGTTTCTGTTCTTTAACAGCAAAGAAGAAACTGATAAACTCTGCTTCCTTTCAGTTCTATGAGGAGTGCACAGGTTCTATCTGGGAACGTGATGAAGATTTTCAGATTCAGAGATCGCCAAGCAGGTGGAGCTCTTTACTCTGGAAGGTGAGATGAACGTTTGACTCGTGCAACGAAATCCATAGCTTGTCTCATGTAATGTTTCTTGGATAAAAAAAAAAAAGTAACAATTTCGTTAACTGACTTCTCTCCCGCCTTGCAGGTCTGTCTCACGTTTGGAACGCTGATCCTGGTTACAGGCCTTATTGTTGTTTTGGTGGGTTACGCAACACCAACTATGACTGAAGCATTTGGTGAAGATGATCTCCTCTTTGTTGACAGGTATACAACCAGTACCAAGATGTATCACAGAGAAGAAAGCAGTTTTATTAGTTAATACCAACTAAACAGGTCAGGGTTTCGTTAACATTCATGCTCAGAGGACCAAAGCTGATCTTTCAAAGGTCAAAAACCCAAAATGACCAATAATGGCAAAATTCATTGAATTAAGTTGGCAAAAGAAATGGCAATCTGCATCCATAACTGTTTACATGTTTTCTTTTAACAGATTTTCTTTTTTTTGCCATTTATTTTAATTTTTGAGTGATTTTTTTTTTTTTTTTTTTTTACAAATTCATATTTGACTTTTCATTCAATTTGGATCTATGTCATTGTTCTGACATATCTACTCTTATAGTAAATGTGTAAATCTCAACAGTTCAATGATCTGGTATGATTACAGAGGGTTTTTCTTTTTACGTGGTCAGTAGTTTTTTTTTTTCCACACTGAGTTTCTGGGACATGCTTTCTTAAGCTTCTTTAATATTTGTACAAGTTCCCTCAAACACAACTTTATCATTTATTTCTAAAGGACTATCTGACTTTACACATACAGCTACAAAAAAACCCTCCAGTAAATGTGGATCTGGGTCTGTTGGCAATGTTTGCATAGGGAGAGTTTTACGGAGATGCTAACATTGATTTGCTTCATCTCTGTTTTATATGCCTTGTTAAGTTGTTCTATGACATGCTTCATTTGCAGATCTAATTAATCATGCATGGACATCACTTACAGAAAGGGCTGTTCTCGTGTTTCATTAAATGAGTGCTTTGCTTTTTATCGTCATAAATCTTAATGAGAAGTATCGTAGCAGGACACTGCACAGCTCAGGGCTCTGCTGCTCTGTTAGTTTAGTCCCACCTGAGCGTGTGCTACAAATAAAATCTGGGTTGGGACTTGATTGACTTTGCATTCAACTTGGATCTAAAATATTGCAGATAGGACCATCACATGGTCCAGTTTTGTGGTATTTTTTCACAGTGTAAGATACCAAGAAAGCAGGATACAAACTTAACTAAGCTATTTACCCGCCTAAACCGATCTCTAATCTGGTTTGGTTTTTGCATCTCGCATTTGTTGTTGCAGTGTGCAAAAATGGACAGATTATACTCGATAACTGACCGTAAAAAACTTGTTTTGGAACAGCTACGCTGTCAGTTTCAACCGTGCACTGGACATCTGCAAACTGACTGGTGCGGTGCTGTTCTGTGTGGGCGGCACCTCCATGGCTGTGGGTCTTCTGCTGTCTGCCTTTGCCAAGAGCTACTCCAAAGACGAACTGTACCTGCAGCACAAGTTTAAGGAGCGTTTAGCAGATCTCCACGCAACAGTTGGTAAGCTGGCTCATGCGATGAAAGGATTGATGAATATGACATTTTTCAAGTCATTGAATATGAATAAAGCAACTGTTTGTGTCACAGGTTCATCAATAATGCGAGCACCAACTCCTGGGGAGGGAAAGGTGCCTGTAACGCTCTCCAAAGTTCAGAACATACAACCCGTGGCCACGAAAGCAGAGACCTGATCGGCGCCCCGATAAAGAAAGACACAAAGTGAAATAGGATTGAACTGTGTGTAGAATGTGTATAAATGAGGGCACACCTGAGTGTTCATCTTAATGAGCAGTTTATCTTTAAAAAAAAAAGAAGAAAAAAAAGGCCAGCTTAAGTGGCTGCTGGGTCTTTTCTTTTTGGTTGTCGTTTTTGATAGCTTCATTTTTTACAGTTAACACAACTGTTAACCGTCTGATGTCGTCATTCGAACCATAGCGATAAAAATTCACTGAGCGGTGACAACGCCATGCAGGAAAAGCATCTGAGGAGGAAATTAAAAAGCAGCATCCAGTCAAGAAGAACATAGCATTGTTTTTGACGGCGATAAACATCTTTGGAAGTGACAGAGGATGTTAATGAGAAAGAGGAGCTGAACGGAGCAGCTCAGTTGTTCCAACGCTCAACTTGAAAAAGCTCAAATTGATTTTTAACATGGTCATTAGTGCGACGCTACATTAGATCACGAGTGCTACTTTTTTGGTTCTATTTGTCAACAAGCCAGAGATGTAGTATTTTAGACCGCCAGAGAAAAAGTGCAAATATTTTATTTTTTGGCAAAAAGGCACAATGTAATAGAATTCACAAGCAGGACACTGACATTTTCTTCTAGCTTGTTACTCCTCTAACCTAAACCTTCAGACGGGATCAATAGACTGAGCTTGGATGCACAGAAACAATCTATATCACACAAAAAGAAAACGCACTGAACAAAGTGGTTTGACAAAAAAAAAAAAAAACAGCTCCCAGTGTCATTTCTTAAAATTATGGACTGTTGGTCCCTCCCTCCCCCCTAACTTCCCTTTCTTTCTTACTATTTGAAATTTAAGCCTATAAAAACATGTATCCATGAAATTCATAGCTCCTTTTACACCATTTTGCATCTATCTATCTAGCTCTATTTGTAAAGACTAAAATAAAACAAGTACTTTGCAGTGAGACAAACACAACAAGCAGGTTACATAACCGGCGGATAGCTGACAGGGATGCGCTAATCTTCTGATGAGCAACAGCATCACATTTGACAGCTATGATGGAAGAGCGGCTGTGATTCATAGATGCCCAATAACATTGTCACTTCCAAAAATTGAAATTATACTGTCACTTTCCAGCTGAACCTGATCATGTGCAATGCAAGAAAAGTAATAGATTATATAATCAGAACAGATTTGAATCTATTTGCTTTGTATGAGAGTTAATGTTATGAGTGTTTTTTTGTTTTTATTAGGTCATTCAGGTTAGTCCTTCAGACCTAACTGGATTTTACAAGCACAGATAGTGCAAATTAACTTTTTTTTTTTTTTTTTTTTTTTTTTTTTCCCTGCTTACGATCTTGTGTTAATGTAAATATATTCCCAAATTGTGATCCTCCCCCTTTTTGAGTCATTTCTCCTATTGTTGCTGTTACTGTTTTGGTTTGATCTACTGAATTACAGAGGAAATGACTAATAGGGCGGATTGTTTGCACTGCAGCTCATCAGAACAATGCTAGAACAGAACATCATATCAAGCTCATTTACACTATCAGGCTGTAAAATGAATGCAGCAGTACTTCAGGGTATTATCAGCATCAACTGATAAACTGCTTTGTTGGTCACATATATCCATGTAAATTGACCTCTTGTTATCATTTATACAACCTGCAGTCTTTCTACAAAGTGCAGCAAAATTAATTTTAAACTATTTGGTTCAAATCATACATGTTAATGATAAAATATATGTTCGTGAGGCTTACTGAACCACAGAGCAGAATCAGAGCTGGTAAAAACAAAATGTGCTATGAACCCTCCAGTAATGGTCTAAACCTTAGTAACTGATCAGTGATTGTGCTGATTATGAACTGCTGTACTGTTGTATTCAAAACCACAATTTGTGTTGTTTTTTATTATTATTATTATTTTATTGTATTCTGAATTATTTTCTTCTACCTGATTTGCTCTATTCTTATACATCTATATAGATGTAAGAGTCCCTCATCCCAGCCAGTAATAAGAGTGTCATCTTTTGGATTAAAACAAGATGTATCACTGTATCTACAGTATGCTTCTTTTTCAAAGGACACAATAAAAATCACATTTTCGCAGCTCATAAAAAGTGTGATTTGATGTTTCGCTTTGTGCGTCTCGCTAAACAAGAATATCAACAAAAAGGTTGTTTGTTTCAGTAGTTTATTATTTTTTTTTTAAAGTTATATAAATTCATTACACACAGATTGACACATATCAAATGTGCATTTGTGATGCTTTTCATGTCTCTCAGCTCATGCAAACTTAAAATGTAGTTCTTCAGAACATTTTAAAATTACAGCAATTTAAAAAAATGGTGGATTTGAATCAGAGATTGTGTATTCTGTCATATTTGTTAAATATTTCCTGAATGCATATTTAAAACCAAAACAGGGTGCCAATCAATAAGGAATAAGGAACATAAGGAATGTTTATAAATATAATTTAATTAATTTTTCCGAATTGAGGTGCATTTGTTTGCAATTACACTGTTTACTTATTTTAAATATATTCCATTAAACAAACAAAAATTATTTAAAGACATGTTACCTCTCAAAACAAACCTAAATTTCAAGGGTGTTTCTCATAGCTTTCATTATATCCTGCAGAATTATAATCAATCAGGCAGAGTGCTTTACAGAGCCCTATTAACATGGCCACACACACGCACACACACATACAATAACAGCAAGTGGCCAGGGGAAGCGATAATACTGAATTGATGGCGACTCCAGAAATAGCAACTTGTGCATCATCACCTTCCACCAGCAGGGTCTTATGACTCACACCCTCTCACGCCTCCACCTCCTTTGCTTTATGCTGTGTGTCTTTTCCCCTTTGCTGCCCATTTCTTTCTCACCCTCATTTTTACACACACGATCTCCTCTTGTCCCATGGGACGGTGACTCACAGACACAGTGACTGCATAAATCTCAATTTGAACAGCTGTAGGAACAAGAGTGTGGTGAGGCTATGAAAGAAATCCTATTAGATCATTCTTTACATTAGTGCATTTTTTTTTCTTTTTTGTCCCCGAGTTGGAGAATTTTATTTGTGGCTTAATATAACTTCCCTTTGGGGTGAAACTGTGAAAGAAAATGGTGAATGAAATATGCAGTGGAGTAGTTTTTACTCAAATGCCAAGAGCTCTGAATCACACCTAGTTGGTGATAAAGTAACTGTCTGTTCAGGTCATGTTGAGGACATGTGGATGTTTTTCTAAGATGTTGTATAGTCAGAATACAGTTGCCATTTGTTCCTGCTGCAATCCTTCTACACTCTTCATTTTAGCTTCAGTTTCGTACAGACATTAAATAGCTTACTGACAACGGGGTATAATAATGAAAATACTTTTGACCTTATTGTAAGCAATTATTAGAAGAAGTGTTAACTAATCAGGTACTTGATTGAATTCCAATTATAGATAACACACAAAAGAAAACAAACTTAACTTTATTCAAGTTTATTTTCCTTTTTTAAAAAAAAAAAAAAAAAAAAGAAATACAAATTTGCACAACCACACAAAAAGTTGTATTTCTTTAATATATATTTTTTTCTGTTATTATTATTTAGCTTGTGGTAACTGTGAGTAACTGAATCTTAGTTTTGAGACCCCAACTCAACGACTTTTTGAGAGATGCACACTACAAATCCTAAATCATTTTATATTATTTTTCATTATTATTATTATTCTTTGCAGGAACTGATATTGACCAAATTTTGCATTCTCTTTTTTTTTTTTTTTTCATTTTCTTCTATTTACTTTTCAGTTGGTGGTACCACCCTCCATACCACCTTGGAAATAGCTTTGAAAAATGAATCAGAAAAAAATAATAATAATAATAATAATGATAATAATTCTGGACCCGATTTGTTTTCTATTGTCTTCTTTACCCTCATCAGAAAAATGTTTAAAACCCAGAGCGAACTTGAGCTATTTCAGATTTAAAAACACCACAGTACCAAAAAGAAACTCCGAAGACGGAATAAAAGAACTGTACAAATCTGATGTGTGGAGACAGCAACTAAAAGCATAGACTCCAAACACACAAGAGAACACCATCTGTCATGCATAGTGGTGGCAGCGTCATGCAGGGAGTCATATTTCCTAATGCTGGTACTTGGAAAAAACCAGATGGTACAATAGAGACATAGAACTCCTCCAAAAAAGTGTAAACTTTAGTGAAAATCAGCAGCCAAACACTGACCCTGAAATATGAAAATGAATTATTAACATGACTCAAAAAATATGTTTTCTTGATTTATACAGTTTTATTCTTCAGATAGCTGACAAATATAAATGAATAGGTAAATAAATAGATTTTACATTTTGACTATACAGTGAGGATGTTGCTTTAATACAAGACTGTCAGACCATGTTGGCTGTGTAGACGACTACGAGAGTTTGCAAGGTTTATGTTCACTGTAATGTTAACATAAACTTTCTCAAAACTACAGAGCTCACAGATTGTTTCTTTAAACAAAGCACCTTAAGAGTTAACCATATTCATTAATATGCTAAATAAATAGTTATCACAATACAGTAGCTTTCATTGGTTTAGCTGTGTATGTAGAAGTTAGTCAAAGGCATTAAAAGACTTTATCTGCTTATAGTTATGAACTTTTCTTTTTGAAAAATCAATGGAAACCTCAACGCATAGTTCCATTAATTGTGGTATTATTGCTATTTTTTTTTATTATTCTTCTCTGCAAATGCTCATTTTAGTTTTAGGGTTTCCTTTTCTCTCTGCTACTTTAGTTGTCTTGATTGTCTTTAGCAACATCGTCCTCTTACTCTCTTGCTTCTGTGGCGTCTTCACAACTAGCTGAATTATTTGTTTCTGGCTCTACTTGAGTTTCTACCTTTCCATTCCCCTCTCCGTTAATCTTCTCTTCTTCTCCTGACTCTATGGGAGCCTCATCTTTTGATTTGATCACATCTTCCTCCTGGTTACTGGTCCTGCTGCTGCTTCTAGTAGCTCCGCTTCCTTTTTTCTCGTTATCCGACTGAGTCTCGCCAGGCATGCTGCTGTTTTCTATCTCCTTTCGTCCCTCCCCAATGTCTGCATCATTACTGTGCCCATTGCTGCTTTCCTCCCTATTACCACCAGCCCTCTCTTGCTTATCTTCTTCTGTATCATCGTATTGCTCTTTCTTAGCCTCAGAGGATGTAGTTAGACCTTCCTTTAGCTCTTTATTGTCCTGGGGCTTATCATCAACAGGACTGCTGGTGGACGCCTGATCCTCGATATTAACCTCATTCTTACTCTCTTCCTTCACTTCTTCAACTTCCTCCACCTTCTGCTCATTCATGTCAGTACCTCCCTCTTCTTTTTCATCATTTTGCTCATCAGCTTCCTTCTCCTCTTCTTCTTTTGCAACATTTGTGTCTTGGATCTGTTCCTTGTCATCTTTGCTTGTGGGTCCATCTGTTTCCGTGGCATTTTCAGAACAGGGTTCCTCTTCAGTATTTTCACTGTCCTCTTTTGAAGCCCTCTGGCCATCAGATGCATCAGATTTCTGTAACACAGAAATATGAGAAGAGTTTTCTTAGAAAGATGTGTCTTAACGACAGTGTGAATTTCTATTAGAAGGCGGTGGGAGTACAAGGGTTGTAAATACATGTTTAAAAGAATTTGAGAAAACAATGTAAGATGATTCTAATTTAGCAAGATCAATGAACCAAACAAATTTACCAGCACATCCATTTTCACTAGATCAATAGAATCGATCTTTTACGTTCATACCTCTTCAGCTCTCTGATCTTGGGAGGTTTTGCTCTCTGTGTCTTCACTGTCATTCTGTGGTTCTCTGTCATCTGGAAACAGAAAGAAAAAAAAATAATAAAAAAGCTTAATTAAAGGACCCTATGGACTTAAACATATATATTTCTATGTCTTACATCACACACACACACACACACACACACACACACAAAAAATGTCTTGTTTCACTGACCATGAGTCTCAGATAATGAGTCACTTTTCACATCGGTTTGATATAATCTCTAGTGTGAAATTAGGCTACTGTGATAAACGATGGGTTGATTTTTGAGGCTTTACAGACATTTCTACTAACGGTACCAGTTAAGGTGGCTGACACTGAAAAAAATTAACTACCTAAAGCTTCAAAGAAATTAGAAGCTTTTTAAAAGTAAAATGTCAATAATATGTTTTTTTATGTGGATAACTAGAGCCATGTCAGTTCTCAAAACACGAGCTTATTATTCTGTTGAAAGTTCAAGCTTGTTTTCATGCTCTCTGCTCGGAATTTTAAAACCAGGTAAAAACATTTCCTGAGTTTCCCCCAAATTAATTATTTTCATGCATCCATAAAATCCAAAAATAAGAAAGCTTTTGTTCACCCTCCAGTGAGACAATTGTTGTTACACTCGTTATCCTTTCATTTCACTGCTGTGCCCTTAGACTTGAGCAAACAGCACAACGCTGACACCTTGTGGACAATGGAAAAGAAAAAAAAAAACATTAAAGATGATCTCACTACAAGAATCAAAACAGAGTGAGTGCATATTCATTCATTCATATTCTCTCATTGGATTAAAGTGTTATCTCTTTGCAGGTTGGCATACAGTACGTTGCATTAGATGTTACCCTAGCTGTTGCCATATAATGTGAAGAGGACACTTTTAAAACACTCAAAATCAACACTGCAGTGTCAGTCCTGTCAATTAAATGAAGCTCTTTTACAGCAGCTCAATAACTTCTCATTTCTATTAAGCCAGTCAGCCCAGCAAAGAAGGTTTGCTGATGTGCAAAATTAATATATTGCTTTTCAGCTTGCATGTGAGCATGCTCATCAAAGGCTCTGCATTTGTTGCTGCTGAATATCATAGGACAAACTCAACTCTACGCTCTGATAAACAACATAATTACACACTTGTTCTCAAACACCGGATGAGACTAAAGTTTCCAAACAGAAATAAGCTGGGAAAAAAAAAACAACAAAAAAAAAAGAAACAGAAGAGAGTAATTAATGTCTTTAATATTAGTTTTCCTTTCTACACAAAGCTGTTAAGGAAGAAAAATGACTCGGGTAGAGATTAGAAGGGTTTATGGAGACATTTAATGCATTTAAAATGCAAAACCGATTGAAGTTTAGCCACGGTGAAAGATGAAACGTTATGGTAATAACAGTGGACCCTTTTTAAGAATATTTTATGGAAATTACTTGCATTCATTAGGAGCGAGGGCCAGGCGGCTGAGAGAGGAGCTGTAAGCAGAGGATGAGCTGCCACGACTCTAAACAACTTAACGTAATTTGAGAAGGAAGAGGCTCGGGCTCATGAAAATGCTAAATCTCATTGAAAACAACATTTAAAATATCAGCTTCCTGCTCCCGATTGAATCTAAGTACGTCTGAGATCTGGTGCTGCAGATATTCAGACCGCCTCATGTTAGAGGTAACGTATGAGAATGTGAAACTTTTTTGTTTTTCTTTTATTCCATCATCATCCAAATGCATGCATACATTTAATTTACTCACAACTGGCTCAAAAACAGATTGCACCCACAGTTCAGGTTTAAAGCCAAAGCTCATCCATCAGCAAGGATGGAGCTGTAAGTGGGTGTAATTGCGTGCACAAATGGCTCTTGCAGCCATTATCCTAGGAGGGAAAGTTGTAAATGTTTGTTGTTTAAAAGAATTGCAGCAAAGCACGACTGGAGATGAAATGACAGACTCGGAAGAGATCCTCTCATCGCTTAAGGAGGAGACTCCGTCTTTGCTTACAGACATGCTATATTTTTTTTTAGATCGCCGCAACTGTTTTCGTTGTTGATGAAGTTTACGTTTAGTTGATTAGGTTATCATTATTGACGTCATTTTAATAATAAATAAAGATATGAGGCGCAAAACCCTGAAACATTCCTTAAAAATCCAAGAAACACACAAAACTCAACAGTTTCAATCCAGCCCTGCTAATAAGTACAAACCGACACATAAAAATGTGCTTATTGCATGTAAGACTATTTATTTGAATGGTTAAGTAAATTTGAAGATATGAAGATAAATAATAGCAGAAATTGTATAATCAAAAAAAATGTTACTTTTTGTGCTTGTGACTTTTATAAAATATGACAAATTATAATCCTGAGTAAACTAAGATAAGTGCGAGACAGGTAATAAAGTGTGGACATAAAAGATGGTTTTTAAAAATAGCTTTAAAATCTTTTTTCTCTTTTCCAAACTTTGAAATAATGATAATAAACCCTAATCAAGCACACACGCATACACACGCGCACACACATCTCTCCTTGCAAAGTTCAGTTCCCTGGTCCCAAAGCTCATTCACCTCAGAGAAAAGGTTGCAGAAAACCTCCTGGGGCTTTGGAGAGGCTCTTCTAAACATCCTGTTTGTTTTACTTTAAGACAGCCTATTTGAATCCAAGCAGCTGCTCTGGAGCTTGGATTCTAAAATAAATATACATCCATACATATGTACTGTATATACAATACAATAATTAAACGTTTCAACTGCATTTATGTTTGGTTTTTTTTTTCAGCATGAATCTAAATAAATGCATAAATGCGTCTCTTGAAAGAGCTATTTCTGTTATTTAGTGTCATATCGATAGTAATGTGCAGCCTTGTGTTGAGATAGCTCTGACATTAAATCAAAGCCTAACAATGTTGCAGGCAGACAGGCAGAGTCATATTTGTAAAGGTCATGGCTTCAGCTTAAATAATTCATTCAGGATGTTCTCTCTCTCTCTCTCTGTTTTTTTTTTTTTCCCTCACAGTTCCCTGAACACTGGGTGTCTTTATTAGTCAAAGGTTTTTCACCTTGCTTTCGGATACTCAAGTATGAAATACTTATGCATTACTATGTGTTTAACTGCCTCAAAGAAAATAAGCAAAGCATAACAGATGTTTTAAAACATGGTTTGGAAACCACACAACTTTTTGTACTTGTAATCATTGGTTGATCAATAACTAGTCATTTTGATGCTGTTTTCCTCTGACTGTGAGTGATTTGATTGGGTAAAAAAAAAAAGGTAAAATCAGATGCATATTTGATAATAATATGCATCCGATAATAATTTTTTAGCAAACTGTGCTAAAAAAATTATACATTAATTTAAGTCAAAACTTCGACTAGGCCATTCTAACACACGAATATGCAAAGGCCATTGTTCCTGAAGTTTCACTCACTCTCAGGACTTTTGCAGCTCTAAGCTGTTTTTGTTCACCCTGATCACGTAAAGGATCCCCACAGGCTGCTGCTGCCACCACTGTGTTTCAGAAGGGAATTGTGCAATCAAGGTATAAGTGTAGTAACTAAATTGCTTTTATTCAGATACATTTAGTTGAGTAACGTTTTTGAAAAAAAAAAAAAAAAACTTTTAGGAGTCGTAAAGGGGGTTTACCACGTATAAAATATCACACTTTTTACGTTTTTATGAAAAACCGTGAACCATTTTCTTCATCTTTGGTTGTAAAATGATCATATCTGTAAATGCTGGAGAGGTATTGATATTTCTGGCATGTCACTTCAGCTCACAACATTGAACACAAATCCTCGAACCACAGCATTTTCAAATGACTTCTGAAGATTCCACGCAACCAACAAATTCCCCCAAATGTCAGCTTTTTACTTATGTAATGCAGACTGTATGTCAAAGTGCTTCTGATGTCTCGTGCTGATTCAAGCATCACATAACCTAAAGCTTCTATCGCAGCCGCTCAGATGGGCCCCACCGAACAAATGGGCCATGCAAACTAGATTAGAGACAACAGATATAAGACGAAATATAGACATATATAT
>NW_006799939.1:697820-703418 GCF_000485575.1 Poecilia formosa
ATATAAGTATGTATGCCACAACCAGCAACGTTATGTCAGAGCTGAAAAATCTAACACATTTCAGAGATTAGTACAGCTACAGTGGTTTTTAATTCAGTAATCCTATATCAAAGGATGATGAAGAGTCTTTTCTTTGGTTGTGTTAAAAACAAAAGGACTGAAAATACATACTGTACGCTGACAGGAACAATTCCCCAACAAGTCAGGATCACGTTTTATAACACAAGAGAAAAAAGGTTGATCTGCCGGTACCAGTCTTCTTTTTTCTTATACAGATCCAACAAACCGGCACAGACCTACATGTGGCAATCTTCATTTCTCTCTCCCATTCGACTTGCGGACAATACAAACAGTGTTTCCATTCAGGGTTTTTTTTTTTTTTTCTTTTTTTTTAAGATGACTTCAGAAATGAAAGAATTGGTTAGTAGAAGACAGGAGTAACGTGCATCCTCGGTGAAACTGAACCGCTGCACTCAAAAGATGGAGGCAACAGGCTATTCACAGCGTGAGGTTCTATGTAAACCCAGAGACCTTGAGGGTTCAGAGGAAGCATTTACAGCAGGTTACCCAGGTTATCGGGAGACCACCATCTTACATTTGTGAAATGAAAGACGTAACAAAGAATACCTGCAAGGAGTACTCGATAGGCATCAAAACTGTTTTCAACACTACAGCAACACTGTGAGGAAATAATAGCTTTACAGTTGTACAAAATACAATAAATTAGAATTTCTGTGATGCCATGTTTTACTTCAGGCTGCAGTGAATCTAAAAATCTAACAGCGGTTACTGGTATCAAGGCACGCCGAGTCTTAAATAAAGTTATGAGTCTCTTTAACAAGGCATTTCCATCCTAAACCAGCAAACCTAGCTAAACAAGCCCCTTACGCATAAATCCTGAGTGGAGACGTCAATACTCCGGACAGCCGTTTGTTTTCAAAAACGAACCTTAAGACTTTAAATGAAATGATCTCAGCTTCTTACTTTTCTTGTCAGGAATGATTCTGAGTCTCGTTCATGAAAATGTCTGCCAAAAAGTCAAGGGCCTGGTGCAATTTAGCTGGGCTCCATTATGTAGGCAACCTTTTTGACTGCCAAGCATAGATTTGAATTGGGATGCATGAAATTGAATTATGTTTATATGACTGGTTTTGGTTGTAATGATCTGAGAGCATGTTTCTCAGTATGAATTGGATCTGCTGTATTTGTCTTGTGAAGTCCCTTCGGGTTGTGACTTTGGGTAAATTCAATTAAAAACTAAAGTGAATGTATGACGTGTTTCAAGGAGCCTGTCAGCAGCTAACTGACATCAATATGCAATCAGTATTTTACAGCAGAACGAATAGTTGTTGCTTTTTTATTTTAATATACCCAGGATAAATTTTCTAAAACATTTTCTTCATTAGTATAAACATTTCGTGTAACTACTTTGACACTTTTAGCCTCTCAAAGTATCTTGATTTTTGATTAATCTAAGGCAAAAAAAAAAAAAAAAACATAAATAAATAAGTAATGTCTATACAAAATGCTACTTCTATGTTTAATGAATCATAACAGACCGAGAGTGTAACTTGCCATCATCCACCTTTGGTTTTAATTAGCTATTGCATGCATGAAAGCACATGGGGGGGAAAAAAGCAACTATCAGAACAGTTCTTCATCTCTTTTTTGTATTTTTTTGTATTTCTCATCTCTCCACATGTGCAGACCTGTTTGTCAGTCCATCCCTACCAAAGCCCAACACTCTTTTGTTGATTCCCAGAGAAGCAATTTGGCCCCAGCAAGGGGCATAAGCAAGTAAAACTCTGCTTTGATGACTCTAAATGGAGAGATTATCCAAATGAAAGGCAATTACCCAAACCCCACCCATCACCTCAACCCTTCAATATCGCTCCGTGCCCTTTTTCCTCGGCACTCGCTCTCCATGAACCCAGGCTATTCATCATATTTGCTATTCGATTCCATCTATGTTCCGCTTTCTTCCTTTCTGCTTCTATAATCTTGTCCTATTAGTCCCTGTACTTCAACCCTCTCTTTTATCTTCCCCTCTTCACCTTTTTCCAGATACATCCTTTTCTCTTTTTTTAGGCTCCTCTCTCCATGCTCACTCCTCATCCTTTTACTTCTTCCCTCTTCTCAAGGGAGCCATTAACTGAACTGGTCACAGGGGCCCTTAAGTAAGGGAGCACTGATAAACATCCCATTTCTATTCCGAGGTCAGAAACAACTGCTAATTGCCTCTGCCCAAATTGAGCATGAATGTGTTTTTTTTTTAAAACAAAACGGCAAACACAGGCCAAGTTGGATCAATAATTTACCTCATTTGGATGAGGCTTTTACACCTGTGTTGACACACACACACACACACACACACGCACGCACACACACACAGTGTGCTGGGAAAGCCTCTTGTTTGTTACAGTCAGTTCACATTCAGTCTATGACCTTTACTGATTGAGTTCTCGCGCCGCCGCTACGCCCCTTGTCCTCGCTGTCACTCTCCAGCACCATCACTCCAACGAAGCAGAAAAAGTTGAAGCCTTTACGGCGCAGCGTACCGAGACTGCTGTGGTCATACTCGCCAGCAGGTGACAGACAGTGACTAATTGGAAACAGCGTACAAACACACTCACACACACACGCACACGCAGGGACCAACACGGTCACGTAAGAACAGAAGGATTATATCTCTTACTCGATCGACGCCCACTCAGAAGCAAATTTGCAATGATCTGTGATGATCTCATGTGACCGTTTCATGTTTCGGATCTGAAGTGTGCTTTTTCATGAGGTGTTCTTTCCGAACAATGTGCCAACTTTATAATCCTGTTAATTGTGGCGTCCTCTGGTGAAACGTGTTCGTCTCGCACCCTGTCAGGGCATGATTACGTGAAGGGAAATTATCACTAAAGCCCTCCCTGGTTCTGTTCTGAATAAGTAAAATAAAGTTAGTACTGCATATAAATGAACTATTTCTTGCCTGTCCTGGGAAAGAATGAATTTGGGTTTGGAAAGGAGCAAAGAGCAACAAAAGAGATGGAACTGTTTCTTTAATTCTTGGCTCGATGTCACTTTGCTTATGCTCTCTGCAACAAAAGAAATAACAACCACTGTGCTTTTTATTGTACTTGATTGTTACCAGGATTTGTGTTGAATTAGGGAAATACATATTCAGCTTTGACATCCCCTCCTATCCCCTCCTGCTGGTAACTCATTTCACTTTTCATTTACGCTCCTTCTTAAAAGTTATGTCAATTATTACTCTTCGAAGCGGCTATGCTACCTAAAACATAACTTTATTGTACAAATATCATCTGTCTAATTTTATTGTCTGGAATCTGTCTTGTCTCCTTGTAAGCAAGTTTTAAAAAGTCCATCTAATGAAACATTAGCAGTGATAATAATCTCTAAAGGGAAACCTCATACATTATACATTTATTGCACATGAAGTGGCATATTTCAGACATTTATGTCCGCTACTAAACTAAAAGTGGAAATAAAATAGTCTGATTGAATGTCAGGCAGGGAGAAAAAAAAGATTATGTGTCTTGTTTCAGCTGTATACCACTCAAAGAATTGATCTTGTTTATGATTTGAGGTGCAGCCCTATATCGAAACAAAAATAGACTGTAGTAATTTATAAAACTGCACAAACATCACTGTAAAATTGCTTTACTGTGACAGTAACTTAAAAAGAGAATCTTAACCTACAGTTCTAATAAAAAGTCAATCAGAACCATGGACAGAGGCAGAAAAATATTCCTCAAAGACGCCACGATCTTGCTACAAAACTAAACAAATAAAAGCAAACCATTGCATCTTGTTAACATGACAGCCATTGTAAGAGATTTAAAAGGTTAAACAATAGAGTGTGTGTGCGCGTGTGTCTGCGGTGTGTGTCTGAGGAAGCAAAATGCTTCCAAATGAGTCAAGCCGTCCTGTCACATGCCTGATCTTGTTTTCATGCTCTGTTTTCTAAATACGATTTCGCTCAATGTCATCCAATGTGACCAATAATGTAACATGATTGTCTGTTGCTCTAGTTCGATGTCCCGAAAGATGGATTTTCAGGGTGAAATTATTGTGGGGCAGTAGGAAAAAAAATAAAATAAAAATATGTGTATGCTATGTGTGTGCGGACCGAAGTGAGCAAACGGCAGACAGATGTTTCTGAATCCTCTCTTTGGATTCAAAATGCCAGCTCCCACGACACAAATTATCCACACTTCTCTGTAGTTCTGGTGTCAGCCGACAAGAGAAACACCCTCCCCCCCACACCCCCAAAAAAGAGACACCATCAGGTAATAGATGATGTAATGGTTCAAGCAGCAGGAGTTCAATTATTGGTTCCCTGCATTGTGCAAAAAACATCCTTGTGATCTGCCACATTTCATTAACCGAAAACATCTGTTCAGGAAGAACAAATGATTATAAGTCACTCCTAAGAACAAAATTAAAAACAAAAAATGCATTCTTCTTTTTTTTTGTTCTTTCTTTCTTTGTCCAGGACTTTACACCATGTTGCTCACAAGCCTGAATAATGATGTAATGTGTTTCTTGGTCAAAGTCCCCATGCAAGCCAGTTCAATTTTAAAGTCTGTGATTCACAGAGCAACAGTGCCACTTAGTGGCCATGCAGGCATGCAGCAAGTTACATAAGCTCTAAAAGGAAAGACAAATTACATCATACTGTTTTCAATGTCTCACTTCAGCAGCCTTGATTGCATTAATTTATTACTATTATATACATTTGGTATATAATAGTATCCTTTTATTTCTGTAGTCAACATGTGCGTTACCGTTGTCAGGTGAGTCGGCCGTGATGCTTTGTCCACTTTTCTTCTTCCTGAGGGTGAGCAGCCTCGCCTGAGAGATCTGTCTCACAGCAGACACCAGGTGCTCCTTGCTGTTGTCGCAGTGGTTTGGAGGAGAGGCTTTGGAGTCCCTATCCCCACTGTCGCTGGAACGACCTGTGGATTTACTCTGAGGCACAGGAAAATCAAACTGATTAATAACGTGGGAAAACTCAGGACTAGATTTAAAGTCCTACATAGTTTTCCACAATACATGTGGTGACTTTAGGATTTTGAGCTGCTTTTGTAAAATGAAGATGTTTCCATCAAACATGGCGTCATAAAACATAAAACCTGATAGTCGTCAGCTCTTACATTTCCACTCCGTTTTGAGAATCGATAGATGGGTGGTAAAGAATGAGCCTTCATTCTGAAAAATAAAAAATAAAAAAAAAATGACATGAATAATCCATTTTGGAGATGACTTAGTCTGTTCCGCTGCCTTACATGCACTTTAGAAAAATAGTATGCAAAATTATCCTCAAAATAAAGTTTGTACATGTCAAAACAGAAAAAAAAAAATTTGACATTTTGTTTATTGTTTTTTACAGGTGAAATAAATAACATAATAATGTTCTACTACAATAACTTATTTTTATGATCATAAGCATAAAACATAAGTATTAGCATAACATATCAATCCAATGAAGCAAAAAAAAAAATTTGACATTTTGTTTATTGTTTTTTACAGGTGAAATAAATAACATAATAATGTTCTACTACAATAACTTATTTTTATGATCAT
>NW_006799939.1:704194-709839 GCF_000485575.1 Poecilia formosa
TATATATATATATATATAGAGAGAGAGAGAGAGAGAGAGAGAGATTTTAATGTATACCAAGAATATATGGTGCATGTGTGGAGAATTTATTGTTTTATCTTGAATTCAGGCACATTTTATAACTTCTCAAACTCACATGCAAAATATCTCTTTTTATTTTTATGTCTCAACATTTTTTTTAGAGCTGCATGACTATAACCTAACAAAGACAAGAAAACATCCATAAAGTCAGCCCTAACTTATATTGCATATTGCATAACTTTATGAAGAAGAAGGTGTTCTCTAACAAGGAATTATTAAAGTGTGTTCAGAAAAGTGGTTTAAATTAACGCCAAGTGGAGAAAAATGTCAAACTTAATTCAAATGCAATTGTGAAACTGCTCACTCTGAACATTTTTGCTCGAGTCATTTCCATGGATTTTCTGCAGCACACAGCTTACCCTCTGATCCTTCTTGTTCCTTTGGGCCTAGTGAAGAGAAGGTCACTGTATGGAAGCTTCTTAAATCTCTCTCTGCCCACAGCCACGTAAAGCTGCCCGCACTCCAGCTTGCTCCCATCAGCCACCTGATGCCCTTCGTAGGTGTAGAGACTACGGAGCAAAAATGGAGGACAACCACTTTTTGTTTTTGTTTTTTTTTTTCTGAAGTTTTCAGCATACGCAAACGAAACGTCCTTTGCGTATACTGAAGCAGTGATGACAGATATGCATGCACACAAGACAATATAGAGAGGCAGAAAGTCCATTTATGCAATCCACGTTTACCTTCGCACACCTCCCAGGACTCGCAGGCCCATCTTTTCCGTAATCATTTCTAGTATTCTTTCAAACTGGTCCATCATCCTCTGGTGGATCAGCAGTCTCATCGCAGGGTTCAACACATCACCGTTTGCTACGACACTATCCAAAAGAACACACACAATGCAACGGCGACATTCTATGCTTCGATGTAATGTCAAGGGCAAAAAAATAAAAAATCCAAAAAGTGTCAGTGAGTGGTAGAGCTCTACTCACAATATCGTGCATGGTTCTTTGATGGGTTTTAGAAATCGTGCCGACACAATGATTCGATTTTGTGGGAGTGGTCTGGCCTGAGAAGAGAGAGAGAAAAATATTCCCATTAATTGTTTAAGTATAAATACTAAAACATTTTTATGCCGCATGTTACAGCATAACCCCATCTGAGCTGGTATAAAAATAGCCAAGGGTTTAGAATAATGTCCCTTTAAAGACTCTAAAACCTAATGAATGCAATGAGGATAGTATTGTCCAGTGACTTTACTGCCATGTACACACTTGTTTGTTTAAAACTATGGGGAGACGAAGCCACAACTGGGAAAGGTTTGCAATTACAGGTGGAACTTTTACTTTGTACTTAAGACATTAGTCATATGAACAAAACAGTAAATGAACTCCAAATGGCAGGACTAAAGAAGACAAACTGCTAAAAGAACAACAACAACAACAAAAAAAAAATAGACTAATAATTATCGGTCTCGGATTTATTTGGCACCAAATACATAAGAGGTCCTATGAGACTGCACAGGGTGAGTCCGACAGGTTCTGTCCCTTAAAACACCTTTAACCCACTGAGACTCTAAGATAGGGAACCTGACCCGGCAACTGGTTAGAGCAAAAAAATAAAAAAAAGATATACTGCCAAGCTGACAAATTGTTCCAGACAAAACATTTTGGAGAAAAATGCAAATAAACCACCACAAAAAACACTTATATTTTTTTTTTTTGTTTTTTTTTTTTTTTTTTTTTGTTTTTTTTCTGTAAAGAAAAATAAAATAAAATAATAAAAATAAAAAAAAACTTGATAAATAGGCAGCCCCCACTTAGTTCTAGCCAGCAACAAACAAAGCAAGGTTCTGTAAAACGATCCTTTTTGTTATAATGTGCCTGCCATCTTAGAAGTTCATATTCAGAGGTAAAATCCATGCAGAGGCCAAATAGATTATGTTGCTACATAATCTATTTGTAGCAGCTTTGACAAAATGCCACACTTGTGTTTTTCACCAGAGGGCTTTGTTTTTCACATACCAAAAAAATCTCAGCTTTTACAATATCTGAATTATTAAGTTTTTATCTTTATGTACACCACTTTGGTCCATAAAAAGTACTTTTTACAGAATGCTAATAAAATCTAAAAGCCTCAGCATTTTCTGCAATAAGCAAATTACAGTTTTGCACCTTGTTATTTATGGTCCCTCTATAGTAATGGCAACGTGGTTACAAAAAAATAATTAATGTGGAAATACCTATTTCAAGGGCATAGGCTTATTCAGCACAAGAGAGCAGTGCCTGTATTCAAACAATACTAAATTGGCCTGACACTATGAGAAACAACCTTAAGGCATTGTGCCTGAGCCACAATGCTTTGGAGTGTACTGTAGTTTCAAATTAGTGTTTTGAGTGTATATGACAAAACTCCTTGGGGCTTCTAGACCCAAACAGAACAAGCTTGCTTTCATTAGTCCATAAAAAAGTTTCACCATGTCTCTGTCGGTCAGTCAATGGCCCTTTTCAGATAATGTTTTCGTTCTGTGATCTCTACGACTCCCGATCGATTGTAAGGTCCCAACATGAAATGGGGGGTGGAAGTCACTCCACCGACATTACACCTCTGATCAACCTTTGTGATGTAGCCACCAGCCTTTAAGCACTACGAAGTGCGAGGAGTCACAGCGGATTGCGGAGTGAGCGTGAGGTGTTGATAGCTACGATAGCAAGCGCAGACAGAAGCAGCTGGGGTCTGCGGTGTGCGGGGATAATGGATGAGCCGCGTGATTTTCCAGAGTCAGTCTGATCTGAGCAATATGTCGCTCCCCACATTCTGCTGCTGATAGGAAAATGTTGATGATGGTGCACAACATGCGCACGTGTGTTTCAAGCACCGAATGGATTTAAGAAGGAGGATTGCGACGTAAACTCTTACAAATGCTCTGAGGTGTAAACGGCGTCTCTTAAGTTTTTTCCAATCGTAGCGCATGCTGTGGGCACTCAGGGCCTGTGATATCACCAGGCTGACCTGTGTGACATGAAGTGACAAAGTGATTTGCGATGGTAGATTCAGGGTTGCGTGTTTACTGCAGAACTATAATCTGGAAGGGACTAATTTGCGTTTTCACCTCTCCAGCATCATGTTCGTTTAAAAATGGAAGTTTTGCTGGGACTCTTTGGCATAGGCTCAGCTTCATATTGTCAAGCTTTTGGTTTCTCTGTTTGACTTTGATTTTATTGTTTGATTTTATTTGATTTTATTTTTTTTTATTGTGTCCTAGCACCATATTATTTTCTGCACACCTTATATGCTTATATTCCCCCTTTCCGATAAAGTTTTTCATGAAAATTTGCTGTTATTCTGAACAATTTCTGAAACAACCTGATTTACTCATATATCTAAACAATGCAATACAACCTTTATCTCGAACACACGCCCTTGTGTTTGACACCTGTTTTGTCACAAAGTGAGTGATGCCACTGATTGAACTAGATCCTTCTCAACTTTTGGACATGATACTTTTAATGAATGATTTACTTATGTGGAACGATGCTATGACTGTTGGGTTTCGAGTAATAGAATTCGCCAAATATAAATATAAAATCTAACATGAAATAGTGATTAATCTGAGTAAAATGGTGTTGGACTGCAGTTAGTTTGAACACAACCTGAAAGAAAACAGAAGCTGATATGAAAGTATGGGTTTGGTGTGACATAAGCTGCATGTTCTTTCCTGAATAAAAGTCATTTCAGAAACTTTTTCCAAGGTCTCTGCGATTTGGATAGAGGGTACATCAGGTGAACTATTAAAACGCATGAACCTGAGAGCAGCGTGACTTTTAGCTGCTCCAGCTTGGGCTGTGACTTTATAGCAGGTGATTAAAGATGCATTAAAAGAGGGATGATTATGATACATAAATCAATAATGCATGGCTACTGAGACAACAGCAAAGTGTTTCTTCATGAACAACAACAGAGTGAGGAACGTTTGACATCACACCTTGACTAAAATATCTTCATCAAATACTTAGAAACTCTCTACGTATTTAATCATAGATTTAAATGTTTAAAACACAAGTAACACAAATTGTTTCTTTAGAAGCACAGAATTTTTTTTTTTTTTTTACCCTTGAAAGGTCTAGATATGCAGCTCTACCACTGCAGAAGCTGAACAGTGTCTTATGACCAGATCTGTTTACTTACTGCTAGAAACATGAGGAGATGATT
The DNA here is from genome assembly GCF_000485575.1 of Poecilia formosa. Taxonomy (NCBI): domain Eukaryota; kingdom Metazoa; phylum Chordata; class Actinopteri; order Cyprinodontiformes; family Poeciliidae; genus Poecilia; species Poecilia formosa. Next base: position 708,428 of record NW_006799939.1, read on the forward strand.
GGTCCCTCACACCTACAGTAAAGTAAACAATAACATCGAGATGCACATGCTGTAAAACTAGGTTACTGTATCACGGGAGCCTCCAGTGAGGCTGTAGCATTTTTGATCACTCAGTCGGCGAACGGCCTTTTGGAGTAATTGTTCTTGCAGCGTGTTCCAATACAACAAAGGTCAAATGAAAACATAATTCATTGATGGATGAGGAGGTTCTAATCCTGCAGTGGAGGTACGCTGTTTTAATTCAGCTGGCAGGAGTTTTCCTTCGCTATTAAACGAGGACAGAACATTAGAAACTGCTGCCTCACCTGAGCTGGCAGGGTTTGCATCATCCTCTTCTTTCGGGTCCCGATATCTAGATAACTTGGAAGAGAAGTGAAGATGAGTTATTCGTACACCCCCATTTCTCATGAATTAGTGAATGCATGTCACAAATACTCAGTGGGTCATCAGACATTACTAAAAACTGCAACGTCGAGTGGGACATGTCAATATCTATTATATCTTCCCAGGTCTTGCAGCTATAACTTGTCTATGGTATAAGGACAGCATAAAGATATTTGTGATGAGAATATTTGCAGTCAATATCCATCTGCTGGTACTTCAAGTAACAGCTTAACAGCAGTAGAGAGATTGTTTCTATCCATGTAGAGATGGCCTTTATGAGTAAATGCACATTGTTCAGCTTATAGTTTGACATTAAGTATATTTCAAAGTAGAAAATGTAAAATAAATGAAATTCAAATTATGAAAGAGGAAGAATTTGCAAAGCAGAATTTTTTGTCTTTTATCTGTTTCATATTGTTTTGAAAGTGCACAATCTGGTTAAATACCTTGGACATTGTTTGTCTATTGACCTTAAGGGACAATGTGGACATTTAAAGGCAGCAGCTTACAAGCTAATATGTTGATACGCAAATTGAGTGGCACCCCTGGCACCCCTGGACCACTGAAGATTTAACTTTTTACAGCAATGCCCATTAATGAAACTCATTGTAGAGAGTAATGAGTCAATACGATTGCTCCTAAAAGATGCCAAAATGCAGCGGTCCATGTCAAATGTTTGTGTTTGTTTGTATTTTTGCATTGTAGTTCTGTCTCATGGTGCGATTTTATGTACACATATCTTAGTTGCCCTAAATAACAAAACAGGAATGGCATTACACAGTGTCAGCCAAAGTGTAGTTCTACCCATATCTTAAAGTATAAAATAAATAGTATAGAAAAATACACAGTGCCAAGCGTATTCTGCGCTTGGCTGTGCCAAGAGTAAGTCACTCTGCTTATGGGGTTCTGATACATTTGCAACCATTCAGTTAATTAAAAATATAAATTAAAAAACAAAGTTGTGGTAACTTTTAACATTATACAAGATGATTTGGAGAGATAAAAAGCTAATAGAATTAAATTATATA
>NW_006799939.1:710126-724443 GCF_000485575.1 Poecilia formosa
GAGAGCAGGTAAAAAAAAAAAGTTCGTTTTTATAGAGTTGCTCCCTTCTGTTCATTTTCTCCTGTGCTCTAGGTTTGTATGTGTTTGGAGTACAACATTAACAAACTTGAGCAAGTGTTTGCAAGAAATAGATTGCAAAATATAGATTAAGATCCTGTATGCCTTAAGTCTAGAATGCCCTGCATATAGTCAGTGCTGGTGTTTATTCGCATAACTCCTTATGCTTCCACATTAAACTCTACAGGCTACTTGAATGTGCGGGTCTAATAATCTTATCCATAAGTCCACTTATTTTTAGGCCAATGCTCCTCTTCAGGCCTGATCTCATCAAGCTGTGACTCAGCACTCAGCAAAACTGTTGAGTCACAGTAAATGTTAATACCCGGATTCAGTCAGCAGGTCTGAATGCTGAGCGTCTGTCATGAATGCATTGTTGCTTATCCCTACAATGACTGTGAAACCCAGTTATTATAATCAAGGATCTCAAGTGCTGATAATTAGCTGTAATTTATAGAGCGCGCGCTTCGCAGCACAGCGGATACGTCACACAGGGTTATCCAACAGCATGCACGAGACGTTTGATCCTTTGTATCTTTCTTACTCGAGCTTTTTGAATTTCTCTTTCCCCGCAGCGACGTACTGCTCCCCGCTCTGCAGGCTCTCCATGCGGTCCACCTTGTGCCCCCCTCTCGGCGTGTAGATGTTCCTCACCGCTCCGAACGGAGCCTGTATCCCGCCGGTGACCTCTCGCAGCAGTGTCTCGAAGTTACTCACTCTCTTCTCGTTGATAACTATCCGTCTTGCCTCGTAGTAAGGGTCTCCGTTCCGGAACATGAAGACGTTCTTCACCACGGGCTGCGAGAGAAAGTTTGGCTTCTCGGAACCCATGTCTGCGCTGGGGGAAACAAAACAAGAACTACGACAAAAGCGCGACTGAGAAAGAAACCCGTTAAGATAGAGTCATAACAAGCAGCTCCCCGCTGTGAATCGCACGTCTGTGTGCCATGACAATGTAATCAGAGCTGATCCATCCTTGCCAGATCTTTACGGTTTGGTGGAGGTGAGCATTAAAACGCAGCGCGCAGGTATCCAAACAGCGCTTTGAAAGGTCAGCCAGGGAGAGTTTACTTCTTTAAAAGTAACGTCAGGCGTTCGGAATATTGCTTCAAAGTTGAAAATAGCAAAAATCCACAAATTTCACGGCTTCTTGTACACTGCAAGAGGACCGATTCTCCGTGCTGCGCTACAGGTGGTTGTACAGCCGGTGTCCTGCTGCAGCTTCCTCCGCTCTGTGACCCAGGTGTCTTGGGAACTCATCTGTTGGGACATGTCTTCGGGAACACGTTGTTCTGTCACAGACTGGATGGGACTTTCTTATCATCAAGTGGCCAATTATGAACCAATGGGCAAAAGACTCAACTATTCAACATTGGTGACAATGCGCTCCTGTAAATAATAAAAGGTGCAGTCGGTGGGGTAAGAGAGATGATCTGGGACAACGATGCAAGCGGATGTGCAAGACCTGAGTATGTCCCTTGCAGCCATGCGAGAAGATAATTGGACACCAAGGGACCTGGAACCAGAGGGTTCCCAGTGACATCCTGAAAGTGGGACAAAAAACATGTTTGTTTTGTGAACTTTAATTGTGTTGCGCAACAACAGGAAGAACACTGTGTCCTTTGGCTTCTCCTCGCTGTCAAAAGGAATATGGAGGCCTTCAAAAGTCAGTGAAATGTATAAGGGACATTACATGCCTTGGTTGTTGGTTTTATCCAAAGGTCTCACATTGATATTTTTGCATGGATAATAGTGACCTAAAAACTGCTGTATTGAGAAAAATAAATAAATAACACTTTGAAAGTGACATATCAATCCGTCACCAGGTCCATTTTAACACAACAGAGTGAGTTATGAGGATTGTTTTTTTCAGCCTCCAAGAATTGACCAGATGAAATGCACATAATGAGATAATATGAAGAATTGTTATGGTGCACTGTATTTACGCTCTGAAGTCAGATCTTCTGATGAAGAGATTTATCTGACTGAAAAAAAAAATTTCTCAAAGGGATGAAGCACTCACAAAAATCAAGATATTAGGCCGTGATCACAGAACCTTTTTAATGCAAATAGTCAAAAATCTACATACCTTTCCTTAGTATTTGGGACAATGGCCTGTTAAGCAACATGTCTTTTATCAGATTTTATGAGTGTGTTTTCCTCCTCTCGGTAACTCGCTGGAATTTTGTCCCACTCGTCCTGAGAGAAATTATGTAGCTGATTTAGGTTTGTATGTGTCTTTGTTTGCAAGCATCTTTTCAGCTCTACTCAGACATTTTCTGTGGGAAAGACCAAAGAAAGTCCACATTCCTCTTGTGGTTTTCTTTTGATTGATGCCACTCAAGAACACACATTGCTTAAGATGTGCCTTATAATAGATCCACAGTTTTGTCTCAATCTAACTCAGATGAGGTAAATTAATGAGTCAATCATATGCTTATAAAGCCGTGACATGAGAAACTGGGGCATTCCCGAAGTGTTTAAAGGCATAATCTATTCAAAGTTCTGACTTTGAACAAAGTAATATCTATTTGGCCAGTAGAGGGAGGTGTACACAAAGTAGAAGATAAAGTAAGCATAAGGAAGCTATGCTTGAGGTCTCATTTTACCACTTTATAGTGTGTTTTGTGAAGCAATAAAACAAATAAATAAGTAAATTAATGTATTAATTGATCACTGCTCTCTCAATTACAAACCATATACAGTTTAGTGCAAACAGCAGTCCAATGACTAGATTTTAGCCGTTTCAAAATCCTGGCATCTATAATTGCTAATATTTATTTGGTAACAATGTGCCCCAATTTGCTGGTTGCTGAAAGTGTCTATCCTCTTTGACACAGTCTCAAGACAAAAAGAATAACCTACGCAGCAACTGCAAACAAAGTTGCGTTTCCTCCTGCCACTCCTTGTGCGTATATTTTCAGTTTCAACATCAGTGGCAAGACATGAAATTATACATAATCGTTTTGTTTATTGGGTGCGATAATGGCACCTTTTAAACCATATCCTTGGATGGGGCTAAATTGCCTTGCAATTGCTCTGGGCTGACAACATTTGGAAAATCCTCACAGCAACTCACTGTGCAATTCTCTCTGTGTTTTAACATTGTCAACAAACAGAGCCAAGGTCGAGTCACACACGTCCTATTGAGCACATCCGCCTACATCATACAGAAAGTGTACTATAGCATGGCAGATGTTACTCTGTCGACTATAACCAAACCTACTTTCAACAGATTTGATTGTGCAGGTTGCACAATCAAGAAACAAACAGGTCACAGTGAATTATTGCTATGGAAGACAAAGACGACAGGGAGTGATGACATGAATGTAAATATTTGATCAAAATAATTGTTACTGAGAAAAGTACCAGTACATTTTTAAAGAGGCTGTGTACATCTGTCTGCTTGTTGTAAAGTGTAGCAGAGGGTTTTGATTTTGCTGACAACCAGACATGCACATAGATTACAAGCTACTTTCAGAAGAAAGGAGTTTGTAATCTGAGCAAAAATATTATATATATATACATATTTGGTTTGTGTTTGCTAATTTGATGCAAGGCTTGTACACATACCGTGGCTGGCTGATCGTCAGCAGAAATTGAATCTTGTCAGTCTATTGTAGACAGTAATTATCTTAAATATTATCTGCTAGGAATCCATTCCTGGCTAAGAATTTTGAGTGTGTGCGCTTCATACCACTGTAATGAACACTGAAGACTCTTGGTCATGCTTAGAAAAAAAGGAAAAGAAAGGAAATATCATTGATCAGACACGCCTGATCAATGTTTCAATTCAAAGAGCTAGAGACAGTTTCAGCATGAATCAATGATCCTAAACCATATACTCACTGTATTCTATAAGCTGGTGCGATGAATTATTTCACTGCAATCAGGCTTTGTTTACATGAGCATCTTTATAAACTTTTAGGAAGCCATTAGAATGTGACATACATAGGTCACAAAGACTACACATTTTATTCAAACAATCAAGTGAAGGCATCAACGTTATGTTTTAAAGTAATAATTTTATTGTTATACTTCAATTTGACAGTACAAAACAAAATCATACAGTCAGAAACATCACAGTACAGCAGCACATGCATACAACTTGGGACAAAAATAACCCTTCAGTGTGTCACATGTATCGTAAATGGGAAAATCAAATGATTGCTCACCTATTGGGGAAGGGTTTCTAATGTAACTCAAAATAAGTCAAAAAGAAAAACAAATATGGATTTTCATACATTTCTCTTTAATATCTATTTTCTGAATATGTATTATATCTATATATATGTATATTTGTCTTCTTTGTCACTTTCTTATAGTACAGAGCGAGTCCCTAAGCTTTACATTTACTTTGCTTAAACATATATATTCTTTTGAACAATTTCATTTATTATATGATACAGTGATAATTTGCAGTTTCATTAAAAAAAAAACACTTTTGAAAACAGTCTTAGAATACAGAATAGCATCGTGTAAACTGTAAAATTAAAGCTAAATGCCTTTCAAAGGAAAAGTGACCGTCAAAACTCTCACATAATGCCCTCGGAGGACAAACACAAATTTAGTGGCAGCGATTTGGTAACAGTTGACTCTTCGAGGAAAATCTCTTAGTAAAAAATAATCTCATTTAAGGAAGCAATATCTGTTCTTTGGTTGATCAAGGATTAATAATCTGTGAGTAGAGAGCCCTCAAAAGGTCAAAGTGGGTGTGGGCATTTGGGTGAGCGAGGCAACATCTCTGGTAAGGATTTAATTATCTTACTAGTTTTCTGTTTCGTTGGTCATTTTTAAGCTGGTAGAGTTGGCATTGCTCATTGTGTTCTGGAAGGATCTGTCCCTAGACAGCACAAATATCTTACCACTGCTATGCTGATGACACACAGCAATAAATATATGTTTTGCTAACTTCTTTGTAATCAACCTCTGTGGTCACTACATGGATGTCAAATGTTGGTTGTCCGGTGACTTATTAACAAACAAATGAGGACAAAACACAAAAGAGATTCTGAAAGACTCAAAAAAATCTCATCGATACACTTTTTTTGATTTTTGGCTTTTTCTTAAAACTTTTGAGTATGACGTTCGACCAGATGTGATCAGGTTCTGTTCTTCACTTTCAGAGATGCAAGCAATGCAAACATTTTGTAATAAACAGTGACGATGATGAACACTTATTCGTCTCCACCCTCCAAAAAAAAAAAGTCACCACCTGAATTTAACTGAGCAAATAGGTCTGAGTTACCTATTCGAATGTTACTGCGTTGCAATTGATGCAATGAAAAGCTTTTCAATTCTGAAACAACCAGATGTAAAGACACACCCTGTTGTGAAAAAGAGGAAGAAGAAGCCTCGTACAGTATGGATACTGTATGAGTCTTTCTTTACAATTCAAATAAAATGGTAACTTCATTGTCAGGCAAGTAAAAATGAATTGGATGTAATTAAAAGTGACCTTTTGGGGGCTTTGGGCTTCCTTTTATAACATTTCCAATATGTCCATCTGTATATTTTAAAATAATGTTTAAAAAAAAAAAAAAAAAAACTTAGAAAAAAGTAGCAGTTGCTGTAGCATAATTTGGGTTTTCCGTCACCTAAAACAATATTGACTGAAAATGGTTGAAAATAAGTGTTTGAAAAAAATAAAGCACTGTATGTAAGAAAGCGATTCTGATGTAAGCAAGTTAAATTCTGCAAGGCTGTAGCAATCATAACAGTCTTTAAATTACAATTAATAACTACATAGTCCTGACAGGAACATAGAATAAGTTGGAATTCTTCAGATCAATGACTTTAGTCCTAAATCTCGATCAGCAAAGGGAATAATCAAAAATAAAATGCACTTTGTTTTGAGAGAATTAATGCTTTGTGTAGCACCTCTACAACATTATCAATTTTAAAATATTGTGTCCTAAATTGTGCTACTAAAGATGTCATATAATGTGTTCTGTGTTCATTCACCAGCAGTAGCAATTTTCTACCATTATAAAACACGAGGAGGATTCATCACACTAATATCCAGCAGGCTAAGACTTCCATGCTATTCATTCATGGGTTTTTTGCATTTTACGGAAATAGCAGGCTGAACATCAAATGAACTATTTTACTGAATCCCATTCACAAGCTTGCGGAGAAACAGTAGATAGGGGCCAATGCACAGTTTTACACATCCACTATTTAAATGTAACAACACTACAATTTATGTGGATTTTTTTTTGTATTTCTCTATTTTTTATTTTTTATTTATTTTTTTTTCTTGGCACTTTTAAGCTCTGCATCTTAATCCCTGTGATCAGTTTACATGGCTGTCTTCACTCTTTAGCTTTTTAGGCTTCTATTTTTGCATGCATCCTGCATCCACTCTGACATTCTTTCTCTTTCACTCCTTCAATTTCTCTTTCTGCAGCTCTCAAACGACCAACCAGTGATGCAGCTGTGGGGAGGGAAAAAAGTGCAACATCCCTTTAAAATGAAAGACTCTACAATCGTGACAGAAATCTAACAGCAAACTAGCTTATGACCAGAGAAGTACAAAAGATACATTTTGGAGATCTAACTATATGCTAAAAAAAAATAAAAATAAGTAGGATCAAGGTTACACTCACAGTGAACTGCCGAACCTCTCCGTTGTCTACCAGATGATGCTCTGTCTCTGGGGTGATGGCATAAGCAAGGCGCTGTTAGGGAAGACTGATTAGTACCTATTCTTAAGCCAGTAAGCCTCACAAACAAAAACGTATTACAGTACCAAAGCAAGCAAAAGATATAAAAAAAAATAATAATAATAATATTTTGCTTGCTTTGTATAAGGTTGATTATGGAGACTTACATCGCAAAACCTTCCTGGAAGTGTGCAGAGCTTGTAGATGGCATACAGTGGAACCATGGTCATTGATGACATGGCCAGGCACCACCCTAGCAGATTAGCCCATTGAGGAAACATGTAGGAGCCGTAATTTGGAGGGTTGAACGTGGCGAAGCTAACCACGACCATAAACTATAAGCGGAGAAAAGTGTAAACACAAAATCCAGACTTTGGAGAATCTTTCCAAAAACAGCATTTACCAAAGGCCTAATTACCACTGGTGGTCAAAAACAGAAACACAAGTTTGCAGGCATGTCTTTGTACAAGCCAGTAGAATTTGAGGTAAGCTTCATCCATGTTTATGCTATAAATCACAAGTCTACAGTGGGTAGGACTCACCAAGAGGAAGCAAGGGCTAACAAACTTCCAGCACAGTCTCCAGTACCTTCCTGGTCTGTGACCAATCATCTCCTTAATGTCATCACTGAAACGATCCACTCCTAAAACACACAAAGATGCAAACTTTTGGGTGGAACTTGGAGAGAGACACGGCTGCGGGTTAAACGAGGTGGGAGGAACAAATTTATGCAGGAGCAGAATAGCATTGTCCGCAAAACAGAAGAAAACAAACCACACCAAATGGATTACTCAATAACCTCAAAATCATCAACGACTTGAGAAGCTGGTGCTGCTGCATGCCAAGGTGGATTCACATATCAACATGTAAATATAGATTTTAAACATGATAATCTGTGTAAATGTAAGATTGTGACTTATTTAATTTTTGTTGGATCGATGGGTTACAAACATTTTGCATTTAGGAGAATAGTGCAAAACAAACAAACAAAAAAAAATATATAATGAAAACTCCCAGTATTACATTTGGCATAACAGTTATAGGAGAACACTAACTGAGCAATGCTTAAAGTAATTGTGCAAAGGCAAACAAATTCCCTTCACTCATTTTTTTTCCTTTGTGTTGCCTAACATTCCTCAGTGTAGAACAATATATCCAGTCTGACGACCAGGTATTCAGTTCAACAAATAGTTCTGAAGTAGTGGATAGCAGAATGAAAGACCACAGTAGCCAGAGGGTCAAGGGTTTCTGTCAGTAGTTATAAGGATATAAAAAAAAAAGACCAGCAAAAGCCCGTTGAGGCCTCGGGCGTGATTTATTGGGCTTGCCAAGGTCAAGATCCAGCAAACTGGGGTAATATGCTGACCCCTTTTGCCTGGGGCCTTTGTACTACTCAGGTCTTTATTCACCCCTCCACTTTCTAGGTTAGAAGCCACCGGGGAGGAAAGTCGGCTCACGTCAGTAGTTCTGCCAGATCTTTATCTTATTAGTTCACATTTTTTGCAATACTTTCTGGTTGTTCACTTTTTACTTTTTTAATTTACAGAAAACAAATTTTAAAAAATGAAAGAAAAAAAATATTTGAGACCTTTGGGAAAAAAAAATATAATGTAAATATATATCTTTTAGTAGATTTTAAAAAGTTTTTGGAAAAAAAGCTAAACATCATGGCTGTTCTCTTTGCCTTCTTCCCACACTTCATAATGATTATACTAGGTCATTTGGTTTCTTAAAATTGTCCTTAGAAGTAAGAAGTGGTACAATTTAATATAAATTGTGAGTGTGCGTATCATGATACAATGAACTCCATAAATCCAAACCATACTGCCACTGAACTATATTTTTGAAAGAAACAAAATGTACTCATAACGACATCACAGACAAATTTCAAATTAATATCCATTCAACCAAGGCAATTTAAAGCGAGAAGTTGCAGTAAGAAAATAAATATTTTTAGAATGAGCGGAAAATCTGTCTGCTGGTAGAACCCATAAAAGCAAAGGAAGAACATGCAAATGTCACAAAAATACCCTGGAAATTATTTGAACAACAAATTTGTATAATGCAGCTGAGCTAACAACGGTGCCACAGCATCGACCAGAATAAAGATGTCATTAATTTTATGTCAGAATTTATTGGGGAATAATTTCTTCAAAATGTTGCTGGCAAGACTCGGATGAAATGCCGCAGGAATCTTTGTCTAATAAGTGACCAGACAAATCTCAGCCACAGCCGCAATGACTAAGGCGACTATGGCAGGTGACTGAAAAAGGAAGCGCCTGTTCCTGAGCAATGATTTTTATTGTTTGTTGACTCACCACCTTGTGTGAGCTGAGAGGTAACACAGTCACAGGTCAGACTCTCTCTCCATCTGTTCATTTCGTAAGCACCACACAAACAGTTTCCCAACAATATGCACAGCGCGGGGACAGAACTGAAGAGACCGATGCTTATGACCTTCTACCTGAAGCTGTTTTATATCTAATAAAAGGCATGTTGTATTGGGACACACAACACCCAGACCAAGCAATTTCTCCTCAGACCTTTAATAAAGCATCAGCTTTGCTGGTCATGAAAAAAATGAATCGAGTGGCGTCTCTCCTTGTTACTTTAGCTCATCTTTCTCACCGTAGAACCAGGCGATGCCGATGGCTTCAATAAGTACTCCAAAGAGAATCGATGTTCCGGCCGCAAAGTGATCGAGGAGAGTAAACACATACATCCCTCCCTGAAAGGGGAAAAAAAAAGAAACACAATTAAATCCACGTAGGTTTTATTTGGCATTGTGAAACATTTTTTTTTTTTTTTTTTACAAGGTGAACTGCATATGCAAATAGCTGTTTCTTGGGAGGACACTGATTGTAATTAAGAGTTTAAGCATTGCAGAGGTGAATATTTACCACCAAGCAAACAAGTGTGCCATGCAAAAAGTCTTCCTGGTAAGAAACTCACATTTGTGACACAGAAGAGGGATATGAGAAATGTTGAAACAACGATAAACAGGGTGAACAGCTCTCTGTGTTTGTGAAGGAATTTGAATTCATCAATCAGCCCAGTGATCACAGACTCCATCCCACCCATCTACAGAGGAATCAGAAGAAAACACAAAGTGAGAGAGAGAATCAGGCAGCAGGTGTTTGCATGAATGTTAAGAGCCAAACAAAGATTGGAAAATATCAAAAATGGTCATTTTTACTTTGTTGTAGAGTGAGGATTTTTAGGAATGAAAAATTAGCTTAGGTGATATTAAGGTGGATTGGCTCTGATCAGTGTGCAGCTGCACAGAAACTTAAAAATATGATCTTTTCCTAAATTCTGAATATAATATTACAATATAATATTATGATATAACATTACCAATTCATGTTAAAGAAAAACACTCTGCAATGTTGATTCTCATTTTCAAAGTTATATGTTTCCAATGACTATGCAAGAAGCTATTAAACTGGAACTCGTGTTTTCTATATCACATTGCCAACATTGGTTGTAATTCATTTGCATATTGGTTGGAAATTTGAAGAAATTTTTTTAAAAGGCATTAAGAAATCGGGTCCAAAATTCTCATTGTCAAATCTCCAACCAATATGCAAATGAATTACGACCAATGTTGGCAATGTGATATCACAGTGAATTGTCAACAGTGCTAGTCCCAAATGACGAAGGGAAATAAGAGATGTGTGTGTGTGTGCATGCATGTGTGTCTGTGTGTGTGTGGATGCATACTCACTGCACTGTCAAGACCAAGGGTCAGCAGCATAATGAAAAAAATCACCGCCCACACTGATGACCCAGGTAATGTTGCAATGGCTTCTGGGTAAATTACAAACACTAAACCAGCACCTGGCGAAGAGAAAAATCAAAAAAGTGAACAGAAGAACATCACATACAATGACCGAGCATAATGTTAAAGCATTGTGACCACTGACAGATGAAGGAAGACCAATGATTATGTTTTTATTGCACACGTACAAGCAACAAGTGAAAGACAATAAATACATATTCACATTTGAAAAAGGACAACCATGAAGATTTAATGTAGTTCGACAAGAGGCAAAAAGTGATGACCAGGCAACTGGACCACAGCATAACCAAAAGTGCAGCTTTTTTGGAGATATTCAGTTTTACACAGTGATCAATTTATTTCAAAAGCACAAGGGAGAGACTGTAGTGAACCGCCAAGTGAAGCTTAAGTAGCTGGAAAGGGGAATGTTTGGTCTAATAGAAAGGTGTGAAAATAACAAAACAATAAATCATAGCTTTTCTTGCATATGGGGATACACAGCCATAACATAGTCAAGATGGAAATAATATGCCTTCATGGCAGTGGTCTATTTCAGCAGGACAACATGTCCAAGTCAAACATGATTCAGTAACGATAACCCAAAAAACTAAATCAGATTATCCACTTTTGGAAATTATAAAATCAGAAGAAAGACTCCGTGTTCTAATCATATTAGCATATTGAACTAAAAGGTTAAGGTCATTAAAATAACATACCATCTCTAGCGACTTTATCTAGAGCCACGTTGTGTTTGTGGGACATGTACCCAAGAAAGGAGAAGACAACGAATCCAGAGAAGAAACTTGTCAAAGAGTTGATGGAGCTGGTTATGATAGCATCCCTGGATGAAACAAGACAGAAAATGACAGGATGACGGTATAAAAACTGTTTTTTTTAGCCAGAGCGCAGTGACATCCAACCAAATTGATCATATCTATTAAAGAAAATGCCAGCGGTGGGTCCAGGGAATTTCCTTTTGCGTATGCCTTTTAAAAAATGAAACTGAAGAAATGATTCAGAAAAAGAAAATTGATTGTTTTTCTAGTCATTCTGTTAAGTTGGTAGATGACAAGCTACCATTTTGTTGTTTTTGTAAAGTCTAGAAAAAGGTAAGAAGAGAATATAAATTAATAGAAAGATTCTAGAAAATGATTCTGAATAAAATTCATGTACAATTTGCTGTATCTTTAGCTCTTTGGTGTAATCAAATACTAAAGCTGGACTGTGTTGTCTGTCAGCTCTCATAAAAAAAGTAAAAGCGGACATGAAAACGTTTCTTCTGGTTGCTTTCGGATTTTCCAAGAATTTAATACTTTGTAGCTACATTCCTTTTTTGTAGCTTCAAAGGAGATTCTATTTTACCTACTTGTGCAGCAAGCATGCTTGAACCGCATGGCAAGTTCTCCACCCCTGTCTGCCTTGATGAACCCCCACCTGCCTATCACTGCTTGCGTGTGTGTGTGTGTGTGTGTGTACCTGTAACAGTTGTTGCTGAATTTGTTGTAGCTGGAAAATGCAATTAGCACACCAAACCCCACACCCAGTGAGAAACAGATCTGTGTTGCAGCCTCAATCCAGACCTGGGGAGCGAAAGAACAAGCGCACTCGTATGAAGCGGCAAACAAAAGGTGCAGGAGAGGAAAAAAGCCATTATTTGAGATAATTGCAGGAAACTCATTCAACGGCAGTAGATGAAAGACACATGTGAATACAGGGGGTAATTTTGCAAATTGCTGCTCCATGCATCTATTTAATCTAATTCGCCAATTGCTCCCATAAATTTCTCGGTGTCCCTCCATCAAGGTTCCTCAATCTTGGTCTTGCATGTTTGCTTTTTAAGCTCCATGACACCTAAAATTAGTGAATAGCCAGTCCTTTAAAGTGAAAATAATACAAATATAGTAATGATGTTAAGGCATCCATTGGTTGCCTGTGTGAGTCAATAGAATGCTTAGTTTAATTCTCAGATTGGTTCACAGACCAGAATGGACAGACACGAATGTATAGCAGGAAGTTTGTCATTGCAAAACAATATATGTACCAACACTAACATGGAGTTAGAATTATTGTCTGAATGTTGTAAAACACTCTGTGCCTTGCATCTGTTACCACTGAACATCATCTTTCACGTTAAGAAATTTCAAACAGCTACAACAATTAGTCTGTAGGCCTACTTTCTATAATGCAGTGCATAAGGCAACCTAATCGAGTCCACCTCTGAAAAGTTGTGTAAAAAGTCATAAAATAAGTGAATTTTTAATTAAGGGAAGAAAATCTCACACTAAAAAAATGAGAAATATCAATCTTTAAGCCCATTTTTAAGTGGGAGGGGGATTCCATGTAAATAAATAACCGTTTTGATCCAAGTCAGTGGTGATGCTATTATTTGCACCACTGCTGCCAGTACTTTGTTCATTCTAATGCTGCCTGTGGCTTTTGGGGCATAAAGCATGAGGAAAGATTGACCTTAGACTATTTATCCTTCCACTGTTTCTTTCTTTACTATAGTATGAAGGTATGGGGATCCAGATGACCATAGCTACCAATTTTCACTCGTCTAGCAGAGGTCACCAGATTTTAAGAGATGGCTTTAAAGGATTCCTGATGCCACCGACTCTAACTAGTAATTAGAAGTTTCTAGACACTCTCACCAACATAAAGAATAAAAAGTATGAAACTTTTACATGTGGCAATTGGGACTTTATCGACCCGATCTCCACCCCAATAAATTCTCACAAGAAAGGTTTGACTTTTCTAAGATTTTCTGTGATTGTTTGTGCAAAATAGCTTGAATAGCTTTCAAGTGTTTTACCCATCTGTACCAAGCATGAGTTGGCACTCTATCTTAGAAAGTTCAAGCTGGTGTTTATAGAACATGTAGTACTTTCTCAGATTTCAGACTTCTAGTCAAGTTGTAGGTTTTGCTGGAGAAAAAAAATAAATAAACAGACAAAACATGAAAATGTCAAAGCATTCCTTCAGTGGAGCTCTCAGCCACCACTGTCCTCCCCACGAAGCTTCCCCTTCTAATCTCTCTCGTATCCGTCTGCTGATCTTTCTGGACTCACCTTGGCATCGCAGAGTCTCAGGAAGTCGACAGAGAGGTATGCTTTAATGCCATCGATGGCTCCAGGCAGAGTTACTCCACGGAGCAGCAGCACAGTCAGGACCACATAGGGCATGGTGGCTGTGATCCACACAACCTTAAAGAGCCACATGGCATACATGCTCATCACTTGCGGATAACCCAAACCTTTACAGACAGAGCAAATAAAAGCTGGCACACAAGAGTAATAAAGCTTTTAGGTCCTTAGCTTCACAATTTTATGAACTCCAGACTCGAGATGGTTGGAAACATTTCCATGTTTCTTTTGTTTTACCAATGTGTGCCATATGTCGTACCTTGCCTGAGGTCTTGACTCCCTTCCAGAGACTAAAGTAGAGCAGAATGATCACAACAGCCAGACAGGAAGTCAACTGCCAGCGTGGACGTCCAAGATCATCAATACCATTGCTGTCTTGAATATGGAGGACCGCTCGTCTGGGAAACGGAACATTCAGTTTAGGAACACGACCACTCCCACAGTCACCAGCTCTATATCATGTTTTTCCACTGTGCCAAATGCAGAAATCCTAAAAAGCCTCTAAATCAAAGAAGTTTCTTCGATTTAGAGGCATTTGTCACCTTTCTTCTAAGGTGACAAATGTGAAAGGCAGCTACACAACATATAACCTGATTTTTTTTTTTTTTACTAAAATGTTAAGCAGCAATCAAAGTACTCGAAATTACCCCCATCGGAAATTACCACCATCG
>NW_006799939.1:724470-732506 GCF_000485575.1 Poecilia formosa
TCCGCAGAGAATTTATTTTCTGACAACAGGTGCTGAGAGAAATTCAGTGGAACACTGCGGAATACCAATATCTAAAGAAACCAATGTCTGGATTTGATGGCTCACTAAGTGAGGTTCATTGCTGAACAATAGATCACATAAGACTATAGTATATTTGTGCAGATGGCATGGATCTGCACAAATAAGAGTTTTTAACAGTTGTTAAAAAAAAAAGAAAAATCAGGCATTTTATAAAAAATGCATGCTGAAACATCAATGGATTACTCATAAAATTAACAGATTTTATGGTGTACATTCACACTTGACTGTACACTGCTGTATTACACACATCACCCAAAAATATGCATTTTGAGATAGTATTTTTTTATACTTCGGTTTAAGCCTTCAATCAACGCAAATGTTAAAAGAGAGACCAATACCATTTTTTCAGCGGTTGTGGTCAAATTGTTTGCAGGTGGCTCAGTGAAAATAGCACACTGCCACTTCACACACAGCTATCAGGGATGAAGAGCTTTGCCTGTCACAACAGAACGACCCCCTGCAAGCTGAAACAGAGGACACCTGCTCAGCTTTATAATGAAGGAGGTAATATCCGCTAAATAAAACTTCAGGATATCATATGTAACGTTGTCCTGTGGTTATACTGACTATTGTCCATCCATTCCATTATCCAACAAGCTGAAACAAAGGACACCTGCTTAGCTTTATAATGAAGGAGGTAATATCAGTACATGACATAGCACATGACGTTGTCCTCCGAGTACGCTAACTATCGTCCATCCATTGTCCAACATGCTTATCCTTACGAGGCAAGAGGCGGACACCCTGGACAGGGTCGCCAATCCATCGCAGATGCTGACTGTCAGTAAACCCCTAAGTTTAGTTAGGTTTAAGGGAGGGAAAATATGTTTGAATCCAGCAAATTAGATCCACAGGTCAACTAAGCTTACTCAAAGTACTCCTGAGCAGGCGTGGCTTTGTAAATGTCACCAATGGAGCTGTTGTCGGCCCAGTCTGAGCAGTTTGGGCTGTTCCAGGTGTTGTTGCAGTGGACCCATGGCAGCTCGCGGGTGAATGAGGAGAAGAGGTAAAACAGCGCCCAGGAGATGATGACATTATAGTAGAAACCAACATAAAGGGAAATGAGAATCACTGTGAAGCCAACACCTGCAGGGGGCAGAATGATAGACATTACACTCATTATGTAGAGTATGGTTAGACAACAAATGAATATACATTTAAAAACATATTACAATAAACGCTTGACCAATATCAATAGATAATACATCTGATAGAATGTCCAATATATACAATATTCACTGAATTACAATCCAGAACAGCATAGCATTCTGGGAGATGTAGGCAGAAGAAAGACCTTATCCGCTCAACCTCTCATGGCTAGCTAACAAAATGTAATCCAATTTGGGATTAGTTAAAGTTTTACAACATTGTTATTTATATTGAGCCCCTTTACTCTGATCAGTTTAACTTATTCTCTCTTTAAAGATCTCACAGTAGGAATATAAGTTCTTAAATGTTCCTATGAAGTTTATTTTAGACATGCAGGTAGTAGTAAGCTTTCTTGAAATTTATTCTACAAAATTAATAAATGTTTTGTATATTTTAAAATTGTTTTTATATTCAGTAGACTTAACTTTTTCAAGAAGGTATTAAATTAGGCATTAGAATTACAGAAAGGCATTACTAGCAGTGTTCATACAAACAGATTGCTCATTGATAGAAAGGATCAGTCACACCAACTCTAAAATGTTTATGAACAGAATCCAGAGTTATGTGTGGAGGAATGAACCTTACAGATGTACACATATCTCCAAGGGACCCCCATAAATCAGGCTTTTTGTGTGTAATGGACAGGAATCGTTGTGTTTTGTTTGTATCTCCATTTCACAAATCAAGTCTGCTTTTTGGACTATTTGTGAATGTGATGGATCGATATTTAAATAACAGCTTTTAACTATCCAACTGAACCTACATAGTATTTTAAACCAGGCTGTTTTATAGACTATCCATATATTTTTGAGCTGGTATTTCTACCATGTGCAGAAAATATATTCTACTTCCATTACTGTGTGATGCAGGACAAAACCTATTCACTACAACAAATTAAACCAACATTATATTTGCTTTTCTAAAAACTTTTGACATTTTATTGTATTTTTTTTTCTTGTCATATCTTATACAAATGCTTGAAAAAAGATTTCACAGCAAAAAAAAACAAACAAAAAAACAAAAAACAAAAACAAAACAAAACAATATATTAATCTGTTAAATATGCCTGCGGTCTACAACAACAACCAAAAACTGAACTTTTAAATTCAAACGCTTTATGCCTTAATTATCAGCACATCTGCCCTTTTCCTAAATCTGAAGCAGTGTCCAGTCTTCTAAGGCTGCAGTTAATTGTTGACCTTTGCTAAGAAGCCTGACCACAACTGGAGTTTATTGATATCTTTGTAACGTGGATGTGATATTTGTCCACAGAGCGAACCCTCTTATTAGCACTGCGTGATGCCGTGCTATCTCTCAATCACCGGTTTTCGCTTCTTTTCTTCAAACGCATTGATCCTGAGAGGAAACCAGCTTGCTGATCAGAATAATTACTGTCAATACGGGCATGCGTACGTGCATTTGAATAATTACTGTTATCCCCCTGCAGCGAGAGAAGCGTGTTATTAGAACGTCAACATACACAGTGTGCTCCCTGACAGGGGGCCCACACTCTTAGACAGACATACTGTAGATAGAAGCGTGCACACTGCGGGAAACATTTAGTAATACGAGACAGAAAACCGAACACTGTGAAGCGACAAATGCTCCGCCGAGCACATCCGAATACAAAGCAAGGAACTGAAACATACATTTAAATCATTGTCTTCAAATTACAAAAGAAAACTTCCTGAAAATGAATAAGAATGAGACCACAAGAGACTGAACAAAGATAAAGGGTTATAAAGAGCACAAAACCACAAACATCTTTATTTTTTTCTTTCAACCTATGACTGGGATCAAAAACAAAACACAGGTCCAAATGTTTGCGTCTCCATTAGTGTGTGTTTGAATTGGCATTCTCCTAAAACTGCGCTTTGCTCAACGATGTGTCGAAAGGTACTCAGGGAGAGAGAGCGTGTCAGCCAGCATCACCCCGATTGGACAATCATGGAAAGAGTCTAAAAGCCCAATTTTCATTTGCTTTCCATCTGAGTGGCAACAGAACCTGATGTTCTGGGGGATAAATAATGCCTGTCGCTGCTCAACGAGGAGACAGGCGGACAAAAGAGACTGGCATGTGGACAGGCAGGCATGTGGGCAGACACACAGAAAGCTAAACATGCAGATTTCAAGAGGGGGGTTGTCAAACAGGAATGCAGGCAAATGGACATGCAGGAAGAAAAAAGAAAAGCTAACATAATTACAAACATTTTTATTGTGCCAAGTGCAAATGATCCTGCACCAACAAGAGTGAGAAAAGGATTTGAAATTTAAATTGAGTGTTTATTTTCTCTTTTAAGACCAAGGTGTTGAATAGAAAATTTTGGAAGAGATTAAACTAACACGGGGATGATAGTTCAGCTGAGGACGTCATGGTGTCTGGGTACTTTAATCTGAAGTTAAAGTAATGACCATTTAATTCTGAGGAGAGTGACCAAACATAGAAGTCCTTTCTATATCTTGGCTGCTGAAGAAGAGCCGGAGCCACAGAGCCAAAGACTGTTCTGCACATGGGGACCAACCCGTTAGCCCCGCAACATGTGGCTTCAAATTGCACTCCTCTCACCAGCTGGGTTTGGGACCCCAAAGACAAAGATAAAGACAAAGACCAAGGCAAAGATGAAGATAAAGACAAAGGCAAAGATGAAGAACTGATGTGTTCCTTCCGTGAGACCAGCTCGTCTACATCTCGATGGACCAGAAAGATCGTGAGACGAGGAGAAAGGAGCTACAGAGCTGCAAGACAAGAAGCTCAGGACCGCTACGCGCATGAGGAAGTTATCCTGAGGCCCGAGACCTGCCGCTCTAAGTCAGTACTCTTTCCTGCCAGCACCCAAGACCTGTGTGACCTCACCATCGAAGCGGAGACAAAAGCTCATCAGACCTGCAGGGACAGCTGCCCTCATCTATCAGTGCTGTGAGCCTTGTGCTGCTGCAACACGTCCTTCATCAGGCCAGTTCTGGGGTTCAAGATGCCAACCTCTGTCCGTCTCTCTCAAAGTTTCCCTTTTTTAGTTTACAGTGTCAGCATCGGGGAAAGATAGATTAGATTATTGATTTTACTTATTTGATTATTTCTGCTACTGATTTAAGCTGTACTGACCCTTGCAAAATTGCCTTACTAATAAAATAATTAGCATTAAGAAAATCTAAAAGATGTTGTGGACATTCAATTAATGAGTCACCTTAAAGTTCTTTGATGGTTGTAAAATAGCTATGAAGTTTGATTCTGGGAGGAAAAAGTGGAAAATGTTTTATAGGTTGCTTTTAGCCAAAACAACACCCTGGGGACTCGCCCGAGTCACTAAAACCTACCTGGTTCAGTAACAAGTGGAAGTTGTAATAAAGAGAAAGAGCGACCGTTAGCAGGTGTGCTCTGTGAAACTAGCTGATTGCGGGCTGCTCGATCTGGCTAGTTCACAGGGCGAAAAAGGGTGGGACATCTGGATGGAGGTCGTTAGAAACCAGGCTAGTCTTTCTCGCGCCCAGCTTAAACAGAATGTCCTCTATATTCTCATCTGGAGTAATACTCAGGAGTTAGAGGCTTCTCGGACCCGTTAGACAGAGAGCTGGAGAGCAACAGCTCCCTCCTCTCAGAAGGGGAAGTAAAGAGAGAGAGAAGGAGAGGGGCGGGGGGTGTTGCGCAACTATATATATATACACACACACACACCTTTTTTTGCAGGAAAGTTTTACTGCAGGAATTTTTGTCACTGCAATTTTACGACATTTTACACATCTTTTTTGTACATCTTTGCCTGAGAGACAAATAAATGTACAGGGTGATGTTTCCGTCTTACCTTTAAAGATGGGACAAATCTTCCAGACACCTGCTGCTCCCTCTCTGTTGTACTGCCCAAGAGCCAGTTCCATGTAGAAAAGAGGCATCCCTGCTATCACCATAAAGAACAGGTACGGGACCAGGAAGGCTCCTGAATAAAACAATAAATAAATGTGCATTTATTTACTTTATTTACTTATATAAACAAAGCACAGTCATGGAATGGCATTGAAGACATCGAATTATATCTCTCACACACACATCAAATCCACACACTGTGATAAAAGAGTGCTGTCTGCACCTAAATATATCACAATACAAAGAGTTTATAAAGTTTGTTATTCAACTGATGCTTATATAATAAATGTATGTGTGTGTCTTGACAATTTAGAAAGCACACAAGAATCTCACAAACTCTCAAAAAGCTTAAAAAACAACAACATTAAAGTAATGTTAGGCTATTTTCTTAGTAGACACATAAATAGAGTATTAGAAAAAATGCTCTTTTAAAAATGCTAATATGATCTGGTGTAAGGTATTGTGCAAAAACTTACAACTGCAGAAATGTATTATTATACTCAAATGAACCCAACCAATTTGTTTTGCAGCAGCTCATAAATATTGCAATTAAGGTTCTATCAAATAGGGTAATATTACATCAATATCATGACACATGACAAAGAAAAATGTCATATTTTGACAACATACAACATAGCTGAGACTTGAATAAATGATTTGTATTAATTTATAAGACACTGTATTTTTTTCGTCTATTTAGTTGACAGTAAACTGATGCCTGCAAAATGCCATATGTCCCATAGCCAAAGTATGGGACTAAATGCTTAAAATCTGAATATTATTTTTAAAAAGTGTTTTGTGTTTTTCTTATTTGGTCAGTTTGGTTCAAATCAAATATAACAGTATGTTTCTCAATGTGCAGGTAGGCTTTGGTAGATGCTATATGTCAGCCCTAAACAGGGCTAGAATACCATTTCATTTTTAGCCACAGCACCACGAACAGCCTCTAAGCATAATGACAGCTCTATGTTAAACAGCCATAATTAGTGACACTGATTGTTAGAGCTAATCTATGCAGAGCAGCTGTGCTGCTTTTCCTCCTAGTTTGATCTACATACACACAAACACCCATAGGACTTGTGCAAGGCAAATTAAATAATACAACTCTGCATCTCTAACACCAAAGGCAGCCTTTAGCCCTTTTCTCCTCACCTCCTCCGTTTTTGTAGCAAAGGTAGGGGAATCTCCAGACGTTCGCAAGATCCACGGCAAATCCGATCACAGACAGGAGGAAGTCAATTTTCTTCCCCCAGGTCTCTCTTTCCTTCTCCCCAGAGGGATTAGTCTGGGCCGGAGCTACTAAGTTGGTGGAGGTGAACTGGACCCCGTTCTGCTCCTTTACAAGGATCAGCTCCACCTGAGGGACCAGGCTTTGTCATAAGTTTACATTTTACAAAATAATAATAATAATAATAATAATAATAATAATAATAATAATAATAATAACATGAAGTAGATTTTTCAAAAAGTGAGCAAAGAAACAGCTCTGAAACATTTCCCCCCATTCTTCCTGGTGTGCACTTTTCAAATGCAACATCTCTATGTTCAATGTCGATCTACGAGAGTCTAGATTATGCAGACGTTCACTGACACATGGAAATGTGTTTGCGTTTGCTGAACCAGTTTCAATCTCCTCCCTGGATTTCCCACGCATAACAGATGGTGCCTCTCACCTCCAGCACATGCACCAGGCAAAGGTTTTAGTCATTTCACCCGCATCTTACAAACATTGTTACAGACTAAAAATAAAATAAAATTAAATTAAATACCAGGAATTAATGAATAAATCTTTGAAAATATATCAGCACTTTCAAAAAACATTTCTCATTTACCCTTATTAAAACTATCCCTCACTTATGTCCTTACCTCTTTGGGACCCATGGCGTTCGGAGAGGATTTTTCTGATGCTGCAAGAGAGGACATCACTTCAGCTGTGAGGGGCCAGTAGGAAGAGCAAAAGGAAGTATAGGTGTAGCTGATGAGTCTTGAACGCAGAATGACACAGAAAATACACACGCACACACACAAAAAAAAGAGATTAATTATTCCTTTTACAAGAAATCAGGTTAATGATACCAACTTAGACAGCTTCCCCTGAGACGCAGCACACTGCTGCCGTCAAGTCACAATAAACGAAATTGACAGATGAGCGTTTCGCTGGTTTGAGATAACATCTCGTCTAAATATGAATGTTAGTAACATTCCCAACATTTAAAGTCACCTGTAGGTAAATCCATAGCACTAATCCAACATATGATGCATATGATGTGAATGGAGGATGGAGAGAAACAACATGCACTGAAGGGGTCTGCACTGAGAGTGACAAGAGGACATAGAGGAGCTGTTTGAAAAGGTTATCATTTCATGATGGCCATTTTGTACACAGGTCTGGACCACAGTCTCTCAGCATGATGTTTACCAGAAATATGGCAACATACAGTATTTTTTTTTTTTTTTTTTTGTAAAAAAAATTATAAAAAAAAGGAATAAATCAGGCATCAAGATGTTTTCAACTAGTGTTTTCAAAAATGAAATCTGCTTTTTAAAATGCCCTATGTGATTTTACTTGAAGTTTTATCAATTAGAATTTGTCAAAATTGCAAAATACAGTGCGGCGTACCTGAACTTTTCTTTCAAAACTATGTTGATTACAGCTGCATGTTATAACCAAAAGACAAAGCACATTTTCAAACAAATAACTTCACTTAAGAAAATCACTTACCTTTTTCAGAAATGACAAAATCTCCACCAGTTGCCAAACTTGGATGATTTAAATCCAGTGTTTATGCTAGTCAGTCTGGTGCAGGTTGATGATGGTGACCATCTTTGTGTAGACCTTCTCAGATAAGTTAGACCAAGGATTTCAAAATTTAAGCAAAAACATGAATCAACATTGGCTGAAAGAAATGCGAAGAGGCTTAAGACAGAAAATATATATATATATACA
>NW_006799939.1:732548-757174 GCF_000485575.1 Poecilia formosa
TATATATATATATATATATATACACACAAAAAAAAAGAAAAAAAAAAAACAATGACAGGAACTGGCAATCTGATGAGCTGTGGAAATACCTCCCACCCTCCTGGTCTCTGGTGGCAAGACACAGAGATCAGAGCGCCCTGTGGTCTTATATGGAGATCTGTCTGCGGGACCTCTCTTGAAATATGAGGAACAATCAACAACACTCCCCCATCACCGTCACTCTCCTCCCTCCCTCTGCCCTCACATGAGCTTCATTCGTTTCCCGCTGCTCTCTCACCCATCACTGCATTTTCTTACCTGATGTGAGCGTTTACTCGTCTCTTATCCGCGTTACGTACATCCGTCTGGTAAAAGCTATAAGACTTGTGTGCAGACATTCACACAAGACTTCGACGTAAGTGTCCGTGAGGATCGCGGTTCATTCGTTTTTGGCCTAACGGGAGGAAGAGCAAAACTCAAGTCAGGGGGCTTGAAGCAGTGCTGGGATTTAGTCACCTCTGACTCAAGGCACATCCCTGGTTTCACAGTGAAAGGGATTTAAGCCAACAGGAGCCAAGTTGATGTAAATGCCTTCAAAAACTTAATTGAGTTAAGAAGTTAGTTTCACTGAGTGAAACTCTTATTCCGTAGAGTTGTCACACACACAGATATATGTGCTGTTTCTTTTCATTTTGACAAGTATCGCAACTAATAAAAACCCCAAATTCTGTTGAAATGTTAGATAAAAGGTAAGAAAAGCTTGGCAAAGCAATTTTATATGCATAACACATTTTCGACATTAAGGCCATTTACATTGCTTCATATGATCAGGAGGAAAATAGAACAAATGAGCAAAAACAAACATTACTTTGCAGTGGCAAATAAAGGGAAAACAATGGAAGATAGTATACACTTTGTGATGTTCTAGTTGTTATGAATAGAAAGCAACTCTAAACAAATGCGGTTGTAGCCTTGGTTTAATGCCTGATGTTTACAGTATATACTGAAGTGATGTCAGATAATTGTGTATTTTTACGTCCTTCAGGTCCGTGGACCTGCTGAAAAACAGCAGGTATCCTGAAGCAGCCCAGATTTCTTTTAATCTTTTATAAATAAACAAACGGTGTTTCTGCATTTTTGTAGTTTTCTAGAAGTTTTCAAAAGTATTTTTGAATCAAATTAAAAGTTTGTCCCAGAGTAGTTGAGCATAAAAACGGGATGCTGCTGCTCCACGTTTGGTTTTGATTCTGGTTAATGCAGGCTGGATTTGAAGACACGAGTGGCCTGGAGGGTTGATAGAATGGCAAGAAATGTTTGATGCGTTTTGGTGACAAATCACCCAGTAAATTATAAACCAAAAATAATATTTTAAACTCCATTCTCCGAGCTACTGTGGGAATTGAGACTGTCCGCATTGCTTGGACTGATTTTTCTTGTCTTCCTGTTGGCAGTACTCTTTGCAGGGGTTTAGAGTCTGCTAGCAAATCAGATACATTTATATTAAGGTAACTAAACCTTATATTGGCACTTTTGGCTGTGTGGACAGGTGCCAAATACAGTTTGTTAGTAGATGGAAGTACGAACAAATGGCTGAGCTGAGTGTGGACCAGCCCCAACAAATGTAGGTGAGATGATAAGATAATTTCCTGAGAAATTCAACTAATTATTAACATGAACGGGAAAAAAAAAATAAATAAAATAAAATCTTGACTCTTTTCATTTTCTATAATGAATTCAAGCTTCACTTTAAATTAAATCACTGAAATAACTTTCTGAGTTGTATTTCATTTCATATTCTTGAATGGCTGAGTGTAGTGTTAACCACACTGAGGTCTTGTGTCTTCAAAAAGGTTTGTGTTGAAGAAGTTCATCATCTCAATACTCAGAACAAATAAGAGCTTTTTTTTTTAAATTTTACTCTGCACATTTAAGCAACGGAAAAAGTAACTGTCAACATAACGCCACCTGCAATAAAAACCATTTCCCCTTTTTGCCTTGGTCTCCACTTCCTCCAACTCGGTGACCAACCAACATGCCTTGCAGAACCATAAATCTCATTATGTGTCATGTTCAGCGGCTTAAACACAATAATTCCCAACATCCAGGCCTCTCCCGTTTCCAGCTCAACCAAAACAGGATCAGGACATCAAATAACGCAATCAGCTCTCGCGCCACGGACAGATTTACGACCTGCCGTATTCGCGACGACAGTTTCTTGTATGCAAGCCAATCAGGTTGATCAATTGGCCACTAATCCCTAAATCTGCTGCCTCCACAATGTGCGCACCTTCAAAGTGCAACCATCAATCAATCCTCAGGCCTCATAGCAGAAATTGTTGGGTCAATGCAAGTCGTGCTGGAAATATGAGATTTCGAGTGGAGCTTCGACAAACAACAAGTCGCACATAATCGAGTGTCTTGTTTTCATAAATGCAACAGCTGAGACCCAGCGAGAAAGAGGGGAAGAGCAAAAGCAAGGAGGGAGCAGATGAGGTGAAGACGAATGAAGTGGAAAGGTGAGACGGGTGAGGATGCGTAGCTAGGAATGAAAGGAAAACACATGGATTAAATCATTCTGTCTTTCAGCGACACACCCTTCATGTTCTTTTTCTCCCTGTTCATATTTTTGTTCCGCTTCAAAAAACAGTCCAAAACATTCCTTTTTTCTGACTAGTGTCTGGTCTTACAACAAAAGAACACAAAAGGAACAAAAGATTAGCAAGGACAATTGTGCACATCTCATGGCTACCACTTATTTAAGACTATTAAAACGTTGCTCCTCAAGCCAAGAACACAAAAGGAACAAAAGATTAGCAAGGACAATTGTGCACATCTCATGGCTACCACTTATTTAAGACTATTAAAACGTTGCTCCTCAAGCCCAGACAACCATGTCAGATACAGCAAAAACACACTGCAGGTCTCATTTCACGATTCAGTTTTAGACTGCATGAACTCATATCAAATATTATCCTAAAGCACCTTACAGGTCAAACAACCCTGGTTCATTTAAAAATCCTTATGCTCAAAATCAGATTTTTGCTTACTGACAAACATTAAACATGAAATAAAACATAAAAAATAAAAAAAAGCACAAGGATGCAGACTAATAAAGTAGTTCTGCATCAGAAATCACCAAAAAAAGGGAGAAAAAAAATGAAAGGAGGCAATGAACAAAATTAAAAGACATTTGCACATTTTCTGATAAAAATCATCTGAAAAACAATACTTGTGTTTATTTTCCTGCCTCACTACAGCCCATAATAGATATTTGATGTACCTGTATTTTAACATTTGTCGCAATACAACAAACGTCCCAATGATTATCTTTCTTTTTTTTCCCCACAATCCTCATTTGGGATTTTATAGTAAAAGTGGAAAATAACAGCAAAACATGGCAACTGAAGTAATCCGTTTTAATGTGCAAAGGCTCTGGGTGTGTTGTAAAAAGTGAAAAAGCAGATTTTAAAGTAGATGAATTGTCTAGAAAGTCCCTCCATTATTTACACCTTCAAGAAAGGGAAAAACTTAAGTCAATAGCATAAAGATAGTGCCTTCAAAAAAAATGAACAGCAGTTCATTATGTCCTCACAAGAGGGAGACATTAAACAACTGTCGAGTATTTTACTTTTCCTTAAACTACATTGGATCAAATGAGCATTTCAGATTTTTCTTGATAGAATGAAACAGGAAAAAAGACATCACAAAATACTTTCAATTAATAAATTATGCTAGCATATTTGTAAATGTTTTGTTTGCACTCCTAATTCTTAGACTGTGCAGCACCTTTACGTAGAACACCACTTTCATGCATTTATTTAGGCAGAGATAATGTTCTAATAATGACAGACACAGCTGCATTTTAACACTTTGTCTTTAATTTCATCCAAGAGTCACATTGACAAGTTACATAATAGCCATCATGAACAGATTCAAAATAGCTTTTTTGTTATGACTCTTTAGCATCAAAATGCAGTAATAAAATAAAACTTGTTTGATATAGAAAAAGACTGGAAATAAAACTAGACGAAGAAAAAAAAAACCTCAAAATATTTCAGGTGATTCACTTACAATAAGCCATCAGAAAGACAATATCACTCTGTAAGAGTACACCGGTCCTTCGTCTTAGGCTCACTGCAGAACAAACTGTGACAGGCAGCAATAGCATAAATACAAGTTTGTCTCTTGCAGGTTTTACATTTTCCTCACATGAAGATTTCATGTTTGAAAAAAAATAAAAAAAGATAAATCTCTACTGAGATATTTATAAGAAGGGAAACTAAATGAAAACAAATGTATATTCATTCAACCCCAACGCATTACTCTTTTTAAGTACCAAAAAAAAACAAAAGTTTAGTTTTGAATATCTGAGGGCATATAATCATATATTCTGTTTAAATCAAACAAAACAGCATATTCCTTCTGGGACAAAAACACACACAAAAAAAAAAAACTTTGAGAATTTGTTCGGTTTTAATGTATTTCACTGATTTTCAGCTTGTATACCAATACAATAACATCTTTCTAAAATGCAGCATCTGTATTAATAGAAGAGTTATTTTAAATTGGAAACATTTAATAGTTTTCTAATTCATGGTGTAAACCTAGTCAAGTCCTTCAAATCTTTTTTCTGACTGCCAACTCCCATGAGTTTACGCAATTATTTTAGGCGCCTAATTTCCACAATCTTGACAAAGAACAGTAGGATGAGCTAGGGGAAGAACTTCAACTGTACTAAATAAAATCCTCAACTTTCTCTGTGCTCCCTTTCCAAAAGAAAGAAGTTAACGGTGAATTGAAATACTGTAGACTATGACCCTACTGCGCTTCAGAGCTTTCTGACCTTATCTTTACAAAAATAAAAGCACTGTAAAGTGCAAGCACAAATCCATACAATTCTGTAAAAAAACAAAACAAAAAAAAAAAAACGTAACAGCAGGACAATGCTTTAAGATTGTCATAAATCATAGGAAACGATAGTTTGTATGCGTGTGCAGTCTGGAGTGTTTGTGTGACCCCAGCCCGTCATGTGGTGGCGCGTCACCTCAGGGCTCTATCACTCAATGCACTCGCACTTAGTTCAACCTGCACATCTCAAACAAACAAACAAACAAACAAAAAAAAAACTAAAAGCAAATTCTGGAAAACCATGACGTCTTAGGAAAATGTCCACTGGAGATCAGCACTATTGAGAGCTTCTGATTGTGACAAGATTGTCTGTACATTCTCTTTTTAGCATAAAAATTCAGTAGAGGCTATCAAGGCTATAGGTTTTCATATGAAATCTGCATTTTGTTCCTAAGCAGTCGACTCGGCGACACCAGTAATAATATAGCAATAAAATTTTACACTGTGCAGGAGCAATAAAGCACAAAATAACTAAGATTATTTAAAAAGAAATAAAATAAAAGGAGAACAAAAAAAATGTGGCTCATTTGTCATGATCAATACAAACTGCAGAGCAGAGAAGATCACAGATCTTTGTCATGGCAGTGAAAAGAATAATCATTCACATACGTATATCAAAAATTCACAAAATGTCCCGCATCTGGAATATTCAAAATACATATTGGAACTTTTAAAAAGCATTCATTTGGAGAAGGCTAAACATACGAGGAATATTGCTTTACTCAAAGTCGGAAAGGAGGATATATAAAGGATACAACGAAATAGAAACGTGACAAATTTACAGAGTTTTGGAAATGATGGTGAATACAGACGGCAAAGTGAATCACTTGATTCTCTCAGGGGAGGAATTCCCTTTAAATATGATCATTTATGATTTATGGCAGAATGTAAAGAAGGGTAAAGCTTAAGAGAAGTAGAAACACAAGTTGCTACACTGAGCGTTTCTATAGAACAAAGAAAACCGAATTTGTCAGAAAATGACTTAAAAAGTGAGCATCATTGGCATAATCTGAAGGAGGTAAACAAAGTTTGATAAAAATTTAGGTGGCAAGCTGTGTATATTTTACATTTTTTCATAAAATACCAGCATAATTGAAATTCAAACATTTGTTAATGTTACTAAGACAAACCTTCATTAAACCCATATTTAGATTTTAAGTCTTAAAAAAAAAAAAAAAAAAAGAAAAACGCAAAAACGTAGGGGTGCACCGATTTATCGGCCAGCTGATTTACTGGTGCAGATTTCCTTAATTTTGAGAGACTGGTGATCGGCTGATACTTTCATGTGAAGTCAATCTCATCCACCAATTTTATCAACCTCAGCAAAGGTCTAAAAATCAGCCACTGCCCTCTTCTGCTCTGCAGTGAGGTCGGTTTGACTGAGACAAGTATGCACCGTCTCCAACTTAGGGTCTTTCTTGCTATATTTAGCAACATTTCTGACAAAAAAAAAAAAAAATTGGTATCAATCAAAATCGGATTCTGCAGGCCAGGCTTTTTAAAGATTGGGAATCGGCCAAAACACTGCAATCAATGCACCCCTACAAAAATGACTACCTAATCTTAGAGATCATCTCGACAACTTCCTTAAATTTGTAATGAAAAAAAACAAAAAACAATCTGAAATCTTCCTTCTTTTTAGTTTAAATTTTAAAAGTAGCTCCCCTTTACATCTGGTTAATTCTGAATATATTTCATACATGTACAGGACTCACAGGAGTACGGAGTCTCTCAAACTAAACCCTGCTCACTGACGCATTTTATCACGACTGTTTGCTCAACCTGTAAGTACATTTTCAGAATGAGGTTTAAATGCTAACAGACGGGGGGCTCTTCTTTATTGTGGTCACAGGTACAAGTTCTCGGATCCACCTTACAGCATAATGAAAATATCTCCTTTTGTGAAGATCAGAAACATGGTGGATATTTCTGGTAGGTTAAATATTTCAACATTGACTGGAAATAAAAATAAAAAAAAATGTACAAGAACTCAGAAAATTGTAACTGTGTCAATAAGTGGCTCTAACGTTTTCTTTTAATGTAACACTGAGAAGAAAGTACCAAAAATTCTGGTGATTGTTTGCTTTCACTGGTCTCATGCCATAATTTGATCCCTTTTAACTGGTTACAAGACTGGGTAGGCATGTGGCGGTTACTGGTATCAAGATATACCAATGCTTAAAATATTATGGAATCGTAATGAGAAAGAAAAAATCTCTTAGCATTCAAACTTGTTTTAATTAGCCATAACTTCCTCCAGCTTTGTGGGGCAGGGAGAGTAATGCAGTGCTGCCTCTCCTCAAAATGCTTTGACAACAAAAAAACTATTTGAAGAGTTTTTTTTTTTTTTTCTTTTTAACTTTTTAATATGGTGATACAGTGAAAGCGAGGTCGCGTTGGTATATTTTGAGAATCTCATACCGGCCCATGCCTACATGAAAGGCAAACAAAAACACACACACACACAAAAAAAAAGGCGTTTCATTTTTTCACCCAATGCAATTTGGTCCAAGTTGTGTATTATCAAATGAAACAAAACACTGAAATAACCAAAACTGTATGAAACTATGAAGCGACAAGGACAAGAGATCAGTTGCGAAGAACAGTTTACATGCATGTAACCTACAAATAGTCAAAAACCATGACATCATTGTTAATTTTTCCATTTTTGTCACTGAACCCTGAGCTAAATCATATCACTGTGTTTACACACACATTCACACGCACGCGCTCGCTCGCACACACACACACACACACAAACACTCGTAGCAGTTATAATTGTCGAAGTTCAGAGACCCGAGATCACCTCAAATACGGCTGCAGAAGCTTCGTGCTTCCAGCCGTTCCTCACCGGTTCCCCCGGGCCTTCCTTCTCCACAGAAATTACAGGAGCCCATTTATTCTGCATTTTCATTTAAAAGTTCAAAAGGCAGCTACCATTAAAAGGAGGAAATGGATAAAACATTACAAGAACAAAACAAAAATAGATTTCACAAAAAGTTGTGTTATCTTTGCAATCCAGAGATTGTTTGAGTCTCGGTAAATTTGTGTTAAAAACATGCAGGGGGGAACGAGTAAAAATAACTTAAAATTGACTCCCAAGAATCCTAATAAGTGCTTGCCCTTCAAGTATTTAAGCATTGTATCCCAAAAAAGCCAGTATTTGGCGTTACGACAATTCTTCCTAAGGGGAGGGGGGAAAAAAGGTTGTTTACAGGCTGAAATGAAAAGAACCTCATGGATAAAACACCAATAAGAAAGGGTAAACTTCATTTTATGTTTGTGTTTAATGAAATGTTGTCCCTTACTGTGTGAAAAAGTTACTACAAGGTAACCAATATTGCCCCTTACAGAATTCCCTCTCACCAGGAGAGGCCCTGCTCCCTCTACTCTATCAGTTGTGTTTCTTTATGAGTGCATCTACTGAGCTGTCATGGTCTTTAGGGCTGAAGTCGGGACAGATACCATTGGCTGTTTTGCTGTTGGCAGTGCCTTGCAGGTTTATAGTTGATGGGCTGGTCTGGGTGTGGGGTTCCTGACTAGGTCCACTCTGAGGACCTACACTTTCAGTGTGAAGATAGTCATCAGCAAAGTCTGGGTTCTCCTCCACAAACCCTCGGAACTTATCTGAAAAGACCACAAGGGGGAGCCAGAGACAAAGACAACGTTACAAGCTGGCTGGACTGTAGATGTTTTAGACTGTGAAAAGAAGCCCATGCCCACTTTGACTGGAAAGTTTATAACAGAGAAGAGCGTTGAAGTGTTTGGAGGATCGCTTTACCAAATGTAATCTTCCCCGTGTCATCGACGTCGATGGCCGTAAACAGACGGGACACGTTGAGGTGAGTCACTCCTAAAGCCGTCTTCAGCACAACTGCCAGCTCGCTCTCTGTGATGGCGCTGTCTTCCTCTGCCTCAAACATCTGCAAAAAGAGGAAATGGGTATCAAACAGTTCATTTAAAAGATTGTGAAAATGCATAAGTCTACTTGGTTCTGATGCACATTCACATTTCATTTCTATGAAACAGAGCTCTGAACAGCTGCACAATGAACCTGGAAAGTAATGTTTAATAAACTAACAGCTTGCACAGAGAAACAACAGCAACAACAACAACAACAAAAAAACCATCATACTACTTCGACACTCAAATCACCAAGTAGCACTTGAATATAACTAAGCTCAGGCCAAGTCAACAAACACAGTGCGTCATTCTGTCTGGCGACAAGATCAGTACACAGTTTGATCTTGTTCTATTTGTCTTAAATCCATTTTTTTCCCCAAATAAGTAACTAAGCATAGATAGAAGCAAAACCTACCTTGAAAGCCAATTTCATTGTTTCCAGAGTTTTGGCAGGTCTGCATACGACGGATAAGGCTATCACATATTCTCTAATGTCCATGCTGTTATCTTCATACTGTAAAAAAAGAATGAAAATGAGCTATAATACGAAAAAAGAAGTTTGCTGCCACCAAAAAAAGTAGGCAAAAATATTTTCGGCCCCATCACCATCAGCAGCCTTATTGATCATAAGTAAATGAAACAAAAGGATAAATTAAATTTACAATGGAAGTTGCTGAAACAGCGTTTTCTAAATTAAATTAATTTATTACACTCTGCAAAATCCTGTATGAGATCACAAGAGTAACATTACATGAGGTTTAATTTTAGCAGAATAATGTGGCCTTGTTAAAAAAAAAAAGAAAAAAACAAAAAAGGCCATCTCGCTACCTGGTTTCACAAAGTAACAAACTTTCCCATCACTTTTCTACACCCAGCACCTCTACCAGCATATCCCAAGATCAAATTTCCAGGATTAGGATTCATCACAGTGAAGTTGTCTCTAAAGGATTTTTTTCTTTCAAACATATATTGGGAATCAAAGACCAGAAATTGATTAAAAACCCTTGGTAAAGAGCTTGGGAGGATTTTCTGCAGCATTCTGACTCCTAGAAGAACAAAATCCTGAGAAACTATTAATGCACGTCTATACGAAAAATTAATCTTTTGAAATGCAAAGTGTTGCCAAAGCAATGTTTCCTAAGAAGGTATAGATGGTTGAATAAATGGATAGTGTGAGATATTGTATTTTGTTTTTTTAATGTGTACAGATACACTAACCACAAAGTTATGAGCACATAGAGGACTGTTTGATAATTACAAATCTATTTATTTTACCCATCTTCCTGTACTGCAAAACAATATTCTTTGTCAACTACATTGACCCACAAGTCCATCGTTTTTTGTTTTTTTTTCTTTTTGTTTTTCACAAAACACATACTTTATCGAACCATAAGGTTGTTACCTCATCAAAAAGAGCAAACATGTCGCGCAGCATATCTGAAACTGGGACATCAAGGAAGTGAGCAAAGTCTTCCAAGGCAAGTTTCTGCCCTTCCAGCTTTCTGGCTCTGTTCCCGTATTCCTGCAACACCTTCTCGGTGTTCTGGGGCTTCAGCCTGCGACAGCATGGGAGGAAACTCTTGTTTAGGATCTGTAAACTATTATGCATTATGTGAGCAAGAAAACATTTTCTAATTATTTAAAAGGAGAAAAAAAAGGATAACTGATGCACTGAGAAAGGATCGTTTTCTCTCAACTGGAAGGACAATTTTGGTTGACGTTTAGAGTTGATAACCTCACTAAATTTTACAAAACTTTTTAAAAGAAGAAGTTCAGTCAAATCTCCAGTAGCTAAAGAGGAACTGGAACTCTTTTCCGGTAGCTGCTTGTCACAAAGAGCACCAATCCACTGCATACAGTTAACTGGTGCATCTTACAACATCAAGAATCTATCCTAAACAAAAATCAGACAATGACGTTTGAGTACGCAACACTTGTTTACAATACTGCGGCCAAAAAAATAAATAAAAAAATCCCTGCTGATTTCCTACTGTCATTTTCTTCGTCTCCCATTCATGCCCTTTACTTAGTTCTCTTTAATGAGTGCTGTGCATTGGAAAACTTGACTCACCCCAGTCTCCTGACAAGCTTGGCAAACTCCAACAGACAGGTGTCGACCGGCAGCCTCAGCTGGCCCTCTGCCATCGCCAGCTGGCAGTCTTCAAATGAATAATCTGTGATAGGTACCCCCAGGGCTCTGAGCGCACCAGGGATGACGGGACGACGACGGGACAAATCAATACTTTGCTTTAGGTGTATGTTCTTATTATGGAAAAGATTTATGCTTTCATCTCAAACGTATGAAACTTTTAGTGATCACAGATCAAATCCTTATGATTAGATACAGGGATTTTACAAATCTGTGGCCATCTGAGCTTCCTTTCTGTTACTTGTGGTGATGTGCATACCAAACTGCAGAGTACAGGACAGTATCATTTCTCACATCTGCCAGAACAATCAATACATTTCACTTACTTAGCCATGACTCGTCTCACATTGACTGCAAAGAGAGCAGGATTCCTTTTCTCCTCCTCCGAAGGGGTGTATATGGGAAGGAACTGCACAAAAACCAAAAGTAAAATGTGAGCATTTTAAAAGAAAAATAAGTGTAAATTTAACAAAAAATTGAATGACAAAAGAACCTGGGGGCTTCTAAGGTCAAATTCTTGCTTTTAATGATTGACGAACATCAAGCAAGCCATCTTTGACAATGAGAGAAAAATGCAACATAATCATGCTTTCATACTTACCTCTATCACAAACTCATTGTGTAACTGGCAGAGAGTCAGCCACAAGATTTTAAACCTGAAAGGCAGAAAGATAGAAATCATAAGTGACCAATAAAGACACACACAGCAGTTTCTAAGACACCAACACTTTGTTTATTGTTGTGCAACATGCTGTCAAATGACTATCTGGCTGAGTGAGGCCAACTAACAAGTAATCACAGCATTTAACGCACCACAGGTCTAAGTTGTTATAATAATGCCAAGATGAAAACCATAAGCACT
This sequence comes from Poecilia formosa, assembly GCF_000485575.1. Classification (NCBI taxonomy): domain Eukaryota; kingdom Metazoa; phylum Chordata; class Actinopteri; order Cyprinodontiformes; family Poeciliidae; genus Poecilia; species Poecilia formosa. The sequence continues at coordinate 744,350 of NW_006799939.1, forward strand.
GGGTTTTTCTTTTACTCCTGCAAATGTCAATTTTATGACACCTAATTCCTAAATTAGGTTGCATTTGTTTTAGGTATATCAAAAACAACTTGCATTTTGAATGAATCCGAGACCAAATTAAATTTTGTTACACATTTATTTAATCGTTTACCTCCCCACAAAATGCTAATTTCTAACATTACTAGCACTCCATAGACCATATAATAATAATTACTGTATATATATATATATATATATATATATATATATATATATATATATATATATATATAGGTTTGGCAGTAAAATAGTAGGTTTGGCAGTAAAATAGTCTATTACCCAATCTATCGGCAATCTTACCAGTTTATTGGGGTAGCGAATCACAACAGGCTGCACTGGAACACCAGGAATAAAAGCCCCTAAAAGAAAAAGTTTAGATAGATAAATCATCATAGCTGAAAACCTGGAAACACATAAACAGAGCTATTGAAATACAACACCCAAAGCCAGATTTCTGTAGTTTATATGTCATGAATCTACCTTTAGGAGTTTAATAACGACTTAAACTTAGTCTATTTTGCTGATCACCCTTCACATGTCTCTGTGGTTCTAGAAGTATCTTGCAAAAAGTATCAAGTTATTTTCAGCACAGTGTAAATTGATATCTAGAGGACATTATTCTTTGTTTTTCTGAAGAGTTACACTTTAGGAATTTCTGCTTTAATGGCTCATCTGTTGGATAGACGACTTGCAGCCTTTGATTCCAACGTGCATCAAAAAAAACCAAAAAAAAAAAAAACCTTTGTTACCAATCACCATGTCGCTGGTTCACCAGTAATAATCAGTGTTATTTACTTATTATGTCAGTGGTCATTAATGATATTTGATTTTGTTAGTGCATATTATTAGAAAGAGCCCAAAATAAAAGACAGGCCTAAAATAACCCAATTTTCACATTTGGACTCACTTTGTTTAATGTTGTGTAACATTCTTTCAAATGACAAAAAGTGTGGTTTACTAGTGGCAAACCACACTTAAAAGCAAGCCTTGAAATCAGCTGTACTTTAGTGAACAAAGTTTCGACTGAATGCCTGGAAACATGTTACCTGGTTTAAAGGTAATGAGGCAGGATCTATTGGTGCAGGTCCCCTCTGGAAAAATCATGACCTAAAAGTAAGAGTAGGAAATTAATCGCTGATAAAACAATATGTTCTATTATTGTTCATGCCAGTAGGAACAATACAGTGTTTGTCTTAAGTACGATATGTAACACGGCAAGTAATACATCCCAAAGCGATCCACCAAATGTTACTATGAATCATTTGTGTGACTATGTAAGTTTGTTTAAAAAAAAAAAAAAAAAAGTCAAAAAGATTTAGCAGAGCTGAAACCACCTTGGTAAATTAGACATGCAAAAAAAACAAAAAAAAAAAAACAGTTCCTGTTAAAAGATGCTTCTTTTGGTGGATTATTAGGCCACAACAAAATTACAGTTTTGTCAATCCACTAACTTGAGGCCAATCTCCTCCATAATGAGCTCTCCGCCTGATCTCCTCCACTGTCTTCTTTCTTGAGTTCTGGTCTGAACGGGATACGAACACCGGCCGAATGTATTTTATCAAAGCTGGAAGAGACGCAGAGTCGAAAAATGAATATATAACACAGTTAAGTCAAGAAAACATTTGTGTTATTTCAACAAAGTAAAGCAAAGTAAAGCAATTTCAAAAGCAAAAGAGATTATGATTAAGAACAAAAATGACATTAAGGCACTTCTGCATGTCTTACTTGCAGTTGGAGCCGTTAAATAAGTTAACACCAAATCACTCCTGACAAACATGTCATGTCAAACATGCTTATTGGCAGACATTTTTACAAGTCTGCAGTACAATTAGATAAAAAGCAGAAGCTTGAGGGAGTAGAACATCTCATTATGGAAACTTTAGAAAACAGTTATATTTGACTGAGCGCAGCATTAATAAGTAAACCCATCTGTGTTATGTTTGGGTCAAAGAAACCACAATTAGTCTGCTATTTTAAACACAGCTGTGAATGTTAGTAACACAAGTTCCTCAAAGACAGAAGCATGAGTCAGAATAGCCTCATCTTCAGATCGTAAATGTAAGATAGGTCTCGCTTCTTTTTATAAATACAGTCAGTAAATATGAGGCTACAAGGACACAAGCGATCATTTAACTTCATTTTAGTTTAATCAAGCTCCACAATGTCATTGTTCCCTGTTAAACTGTATTGTTTCTTCTTGGAACTTGCACAGCTATTTTTATATACAATGACACATGACAGGAACTTAGCAATGCAGAGTTCAGTTTCAGTTTAACCGATAGCTGTGTAGTAGCGGCGATGTACTGTGGCCGCTACTATACAAGCACTCCAGTTAGTAATTCTGGCTAGTCAAAATAATAAGCATGTTTATATAATCTGAGTTTATAGCTGAACTTAGATTATTTGAATTAAAGTACATTAAAATAAATAAAAATATGGAAATGGATGTAAAATATTCAAATACAAATTATTAAAAGGAGAAAGAAATAACATTTACCAAACTGAGTCTATAAATTATGTTTAAGGAGCCATTGGTGCAAAAATTAGCTGGACTGAAAATATTTGAATATAATCACTGCATTCTGTTTTAAACACTATTTTGTTGTGGAAGTGGAGGCTCTGGCACTGTCTTATGCCTAATCTTGGTTGATGCAGAACCAATTTGTTTAAACAGACAAAAGCATGGTGTACGTTGATGCTGCTGCTGGCCATCCAGATAATTTCCCAGTGAAGCTGTCAGTGCTTTTCCTCGTGCTAGCTGTATCTGTCACGACTCTTCCTCATTTTTATGCAAACTAACTTCCACCAAAACAAAGCCCAACCAACACGAAGCATCACTGGTTACATTGGCTTAGTACTTTTAGAATTACTAAAACTAAGGCTATATGCTTTAGCAAGTTCCCATAATTCACCACACATTACACATCTGTGGGAAAGCGACACAGATGTGTAATGTGATAAACCCAACTCAAGGTTAAGGAAGATGTACTTTAATTAGGAAGATAAACAGTTTAAATCAGCTAAAAAATAAACAAAAAAATCTGACAAAACACAGCACACTGACAAATAATTACAAAATGCAGCTTTCAATATTACTTCCTGGGTCTAAACTCCTTCACTCCTTAAAACTAAAAGGAAGCTTTCACAACATTAAAAAAGGTAAACGTTAGCTATTGGCACTAACAGAGGCATACTGCACACGGAAAAGTACAATCAATATGACACTGGGTTAAAGATTCAGATGGCAGTTGTGTATTTCTTGATATTTTTGAATGTTCAAGCTTAACCAGTTGAAAACCAAATCCTCCAAACATGTTTGAGAAAAAAAAAAGGAAGAAATTAAAGGGCATAAAAAAAAAAAAGATAATGTAGTATTTGAAAAAAAAACAAAAAAAAAAAGAGGTGGAACTACATGAAGAAAAAGCTGCTTGTGATTGAGTTTCCTACTGACAGGAAGGGATTAATGCTAGCTCCTTCCAAAAGACATTCTGCACACGTGACTGCAGCTGATCATGTCTTAATGCTCATTATGGGTTCCACATGCTTGGCAGGCTCTGCTTCCTGGCTCCTTTTACAAAGGCAATAGGACTGAAATTTAAGATTGGCAAGTCTTATTATTTTCACATTGTCATGACTGTTTCAGAGTCAAACAAAAGCTGTGCAAAAAAAAAAAAAGAAAAATTAATTAATCTAGTGTTGCATATATTTGATACCTTAGAATACTACAACGCACCATCCCAGCATATTGCAGAGTGTTGATTCTGACACACACTGCCAGAAATATTATGCACCAATAGTATGTCATTTCAATCTTGCAATGCAAGCAAGTAAGAGCGTTTTAACTTGGCTGAGCTCCACTCAGCCTGGAGCTAACAATGTGGCAAATTGCTGACTTAGTTGACAGGGCAGGATGAGGTGAAAGAGAGGCTAAAATAAGACACAAACCTTGACTGTGTCCTGCTTAGAGGTGTATATGATCCAATGTCTTCACTGGCAGCTAGAAGGGTAACTTCACATGCAAGCCACTTAATAGGATATGCTGTCAATGTGGTGTGACTGCAGTCTGCGACTAAGGTCTACCTGATGTCTGCATCGGCTCTGTGTACAAGCTCCTGGTCTGGGTTTTGATAAAATTAAATCAATAATAGCAGGAGAAAATAATATGTTTACTTCAGATAAACCTGAAAGAATTTTGTAGGAGTTAGTAGAAAAGTGTCTCCTTGTCAAATATTTAGCAGTCAATGAGCAAAATGTATTTAGCAAATTGAAACTTTGAAACTAAGGTTAGCTGAAATTCTAAATAAATCAATGTTTACTTGAAATTAAAAGAGTTTTCCTATTCCTAGAATAACTGAGGACATTTGAGTGTTGCCTTAGCAACTCACTGTATTTAAGAGCATAAAATTATATAAGTATATGCATGTTTAAATTAACAGTTTACCAAATTAGCTTTTGGGGACGCTGAAAATTTTGACAATGATTTTACAGCTCAATCTCAAGCCTGTTCCTATAAACACACACACACACACACACACGTTCTCTTACACACTGCTAAAATGTGGGAAAAATGTTCAATCCTAACTATGGTGTAGGTCAATAGTGACCTTTGATAACTAAATAAGGTGAAGTGTGTACTGTGTCATTTTTAATAAATGGACCAAGTCTGTTTAGTTTGTCACCGCGTTGACCCGATTTGAATCGTTTCCTTTATGACCCCAGTAGCAGTCCTTATCGACTGTCAATATTTGTTTTGATTGTAGCAACTACTACTCAGCATAAAGTCCACACTACCTTATCAGGAAAGCATAGTGACTGATAGTGCAGGCGATCCAAATCAGCTTATTTAAAATACTGACAAAGTAAAAGCTTTAGCTCTATTACAATTTTAAAGCAATAATTTGTGGCATCAAACCAAACAATGTTATATGCTACATGTGTACCGAATGATTGTTTTGTTTAAGGGTAACAACAAACATTTTAGTACATTTTACTTACTTCCCCAAACGGGTATGTCCTTGCTCTCAGCCTTCATGACTATCGAGGACATCGTCATTGTGACGGGGATGGCGTCAAAGTAAGAGGAGTGGGGTGCCAGGGTGATGATGGGTGCTTCTGTAGGCAGAGCTCTTTGACCTTTCACAGTTATCCAGTGAAAGCCTCCCGCAAACCACATGATCCGCATGATCACTCTTAGGATGATGTCCACCAGTCTGTGAACAAAATTTGGCATGACTTGGTGCTCTTTTCATTCAACTTTGAATTACAAACACTCAGTATGGTGCATTTTGTTTAAACAGCAGTGCTGGTAATATGGGAGGTTTGTGAGATGGGCTGACACAGAGAAATAATTTAGATATGAAAAAAAATAAATACACTGGTTCTGATAATGTGTGTTTTGAATGAAAACCCAAACCTGGTATGTATTTGCATGATACCCCTCTGAACAAGTTAATCGACATAATACCAGCTAAAAGTCTTTTGGGGTATGTCTTCACCATGTCTGTATATTTGAACTGGGCCATGTTTTCTTTTAATTTTATTTTTAGATCACAGATTTAAAAGTTCAAAACTTGGATGTTTTAAACTTGGCATATTGTTTTATAACCCAACTGCAAATAAATCTGTCCAAAACTTATTTATTGATTTGTCTGATTGTCATTTGGTAAATACAGTTCTCTAATAAACCCTCAAGGTCTGGAAAAAAAACCCCAAAAAAACACTGCAAAGATTAAATGATACAAAGAACAGCTGTGACTTTTTTTTGAACACCAAAAAAATTATTTTTTAAAATTTTGAATATCTGTTAGTAATACAATAGTTTTTGCTGATATGACATGTTATAAAGCAAAAAAAAAAAAAAAAGAAGACAGGGTTAATCTCTACAATCAAAAAAGTTGTTTCAGCTTTCCTTACATCAGTGCAAACATTTTTTTCAGAGACACATTTGAGCAGCAGAGCACCTACCTCCTCCAGAGGCACTGGGGTTCAACAGTGGTCTCGGAGCGTCCCACTGAAGCAAGGAAGGCAAAAGGCCAAGCCAGCAGCATCATAAATGCTGCTATGAGCAGACGGATAGGGAATAGTGTCACCGTCATTAATCCAATCTGTTAAAGAGTAAGAGGAGGGGGGAAGAAGTGTTAATCAAACAAACATTGCATCATGTCTTCTCAGTAGAAACTCACATAATGGAATCAAAACTACTCTAAAATGAGACAGTTTTGGTGATGCACCAATGCATAACCATTGGAAGTTTGAAAAATGTTAGATTTTAAGGATGGATGGGGCCGTAACAACCTCGTCCCCTCAGTAAGAGAAATGAAGATGGGTTGTGGCTGGACAATGACCCAAACACACTCAGAGGGCAATCAAGTAGTAGCTCTGTAAAATGAATTTCAAGGTCCTAGCGTGGCTGAGCCAGTCTTGAGACCTGATCTCAACAGAAAATCTTTGGAACGAGCTGAAACTCTGTGTTGCCCAGCAACAGCTCCGAAGTCGGAAAGATCTGGAGATCTGTACAGGCTAAAATCCCTGCTGCAGTGTATGCAAACCTGGTGACAAACTACAAGAAACAGACTTCTGCACCAAACATTAAGCTCTATTTTATATCATTCTTATTATGAGCAATAAAATAAACATTTAATTATTCAAAAATAAACAATGCAATTAGTGGATCTTTGTTTTTTAAACAATATGTCATCTTCATTTTTTGCAAGTCAGAAAACTTGGAAAAAAAAAAAATAAATCATTGGTGTATGAAATGTTTATTTTCCCCAGATACTGTGTCATAGGCGCACAGCTAACATCTTCTTACTTGGACGCCCTCTGGGTGTCTCAGGTCCTTAAAATCTTGGACATCCACATAAAAAGAAGCTTTCAGCCATGTGCTGTAAGAGAACTGACTTTTAAGAACAGGAGCAAGCACCTAATTTATTGCAACAAGTGTGCAATATTTCTAAAGCAAACCCTGAATTGCATAAGGATTTTAAAGTACACCACATACAATTTTACAAAAGCAGTTCTCACTCTTGAAAGGGGAACAAAAGCTGGCATTGTTGACACTCTGAAAATTATTACAAGTGGAATGCATTTTCCTAGTTGTCATTTACCACTGCCCTAAAGAACATCATTTAGTTTTTGGAATAATTACTGTTCAATGAAAAGACCCAGAAGGTGCATTTAAATACCAGCTTTAATGACAGTGTTTCACTAATGTCACACTGTTTTAGTGAACAGCTGCACAGTTTGTTACTGTTGTGCTTTTGTTTAAATCAAGTAAAGATGCATATTTTACTCTGGGCTATAAACGCAAAGCAGTTTCAGGTTAAAGCTTTCTTGTGAATAACAAGCAAACATACAGTGAAAGAGGAAGCAGTAGTAAAAAAAAAATATATATATATATATATAGTTTTGGTCACTATGGACAAAAAGTTAAATACGTTCATCTGCTTTAAGTGTGATGGAATCTGGATTTGCGGTTTAACTAGAACATGTCGGTCAAAATGACAGAACAAAAAAAGTCTACTGCGACCTCTGAGATATATGTAAAACACTTGGACGTCTGAGTTGCACAGGCTTTTAAAGGTTTCCTTTTTTCAAAACTATGCTACTAAAAAACCGCTCAAATTTACTTGTTCAAAAAGGGGCTACTGCAGAGCATTCACAGTAATTCACCCAATGGCTTGGATACTTGGTCATAATTATCACTGCACAATTGATTGGTGCTAAGCTATGCAAGTAGCGTCACAAAACACCAAATTCTTGGACGCGTGCTGGGTAGAATATAATTGTGCTTATCTGCAGTTTGATGAACTCTAATTTCCCTTAATGCCTACACCAGGTCTATTTCCTCAGTGGACAAAATCCTACAACACACGAAAAGTGATGGCAACATTATGCAAAGGTACATTCCCTTCAAAAGATGGTTAACTGTAGTAGAGAAAGTTAAAATGTTAAGCAACTGTAATGCAAATAATTATTTCTGTGAAATCAGGCAGTACTACAATGCAGGATAAATGGTTCAAAAGCGATGAACATGATTAAAGATTATTGCAGCTAATCTGACAAGATACTTATGAAATGAATGTCACTTCATGAGTCCTGTTTCTAAATTCATAACCATGAAATAAAGATAAGCCATTTAAACTCCATTCTTGAATATATGTTGCATGCATCTAGGCATTCTGGATTAACTTCTCTTTTTTTTCCTGTTTTGCTTCATGCTTGTTCAAAGCAGTAACTAGATTGTGAACTCTGGGGTGAGTTACAGGGGTTTCTAAATAATTTGTACTTTTTTTATATAAAGTAAAAACAGGAAAAAAATCTAGAAATGTTGGATAGGCTGCTTTGTCTTTAACATGATGGCTAATACAAAGACAGGTTAATGCATTGCATTATTGACCAGTATTCACTATGCAATTCAGACAATATAACAGGATCAGACAGATTTAAGACAATAAGCGCAAGTTATCCCACTGCTAAATTCAGTTTCTTAATTGTATAAGATTTATGTGGAAAACCAACAGAAGCATACATAATTACACACATCCAGCTTTGATGAATGGTTTCTTCCTTTGATAGAAAAGATTTTAACATATTTCACATGGAGATAAGTTTGACTTGTTCATCACTAGTAAGTCTCTACGACAAGAGAGACATGCTGAAAACACGGTAGGTTATAATTCTGCTTCAGCCTATTAGTTCAGTGGTCTTTAGTTTGCCCTTTACACATAAGAGACTTATGGTCTAACACTAAGCACAACTTGGACGACGATCTAACAGATCAGATGTGGATTGGCTTTGCTTCCTCCCCATTTCTGAAACTGGAAACTTTTGAGTGAAAAGAGATCGAATATCAGTGTTAGATTGAACATATTCCTCACACCCATAAATACGTCACTTCAGTTTATTGGGTGATCATTTGCTAATAAGGCTATTATTATTTTTAAACAAGATTGTAATTGTAAGAATAGCACAATCACCAAACAAACAAGAGGTGTTGAAGAAACAAACATGCAAACTATCTGGTCTGCATGGACTTGAATTGCGTAATTGCTTAAGTGCGTCACCAAATGTCATGGCTTTGATGTTAATCTGAAGGATCAAACTGCGCTTCAGCCAAAGTTTTGAAATCGGAACATTTCTCCAATTGAAGTGACCACAACTCAACAAGAGTTTCTGAACGAAGGGATTTCCCTCATCTCGCTTCGCACCAGTGGAGGAAATCCCACAAGTCTCAGCAGCAGTTCACCTGGGTTAGAGGCGATTCTCAGATAGGAATTTTTTTTACAATTTAGTTAAAAGATAAAGTCATTCTTTTCCTCAGCTTTGTGGCTAACAAGCAACATTTCTTCACATTTATTTTCTCATTCATTTCTATGTTTTTAAATGTAGTCAATATCTATTCTCCTAGGAACTGTGATTACATATTGCAATAAGAAAAACTGTTAAAGACTTAAAGTACTGACTATTTTCTGGATTTTATACATCTGACTAACTTTTCACATCAACTATGAAAAGATTATGTGACCTGTGTCTGATCCTCCCTAGGTTACCATGTATAACCTGTAACAACATACTCCCCTCCTACTTGTTATGGAAGTATCAATCATAAAAGATAATTTATTATGATGCTGAACAAACATTTGTGTGCAACTTCATGCCGCATACAGCTTAGTTGTGCATTTCTTTGTTCTTTTTGCGAACCATCTTGACAGGAAACATGCAGTAGCATCACTCTGAAGAGTTCTGCACTTTTCTCAACCTCATTTGTGAGAAGACACAAACTGCAGTCAGAAGTTTAAACCACATGCTGGATTTCTAATCACTGTTCTCAACAACAGAAACTCATGACCTCAAGTAGATGCAAACACTTCCCCTATTTCAACTCATGTGAATTCAACAAGAGGGTCCATGTGGTATTCTTAATGATTAGTCAACCCTTAGTTTTTAAGGAACAAATGTCATTAGTAGAATGTCCTTTATTCTGTGTATAATGCAGCATGTGACAGTATTTCTCCATCAAAATCTTGTTTCACATGAGTAGCAACTTGTACTACTTTTTGGAAATGTTTGACACAACTGCCAAAACTGTGATAATTTTAATTATCATAATATATTTGCAAACATTAAACTTAAATGTTGCATATAGTTAAATCTCTATTCTCAGCAGTAGTAAGAATTAAATATTCTGAAAAGTGCATCGTGTTGCAATCCAGCATTTGATTGAATTTTGAAATTTCAATGTCCTACCCACTAACCCAACAGTGGCAGCAGTCCCAGGACTCAACACTGACTTTTTATATACATGAAGCACCTAGCCTAGCCATTGCCTTCCTACACAATTCCACTTGATTCTCATCTCTCTTCACTACCCCATAAGGGCTTTCTCCCACTGAACTGGATTACTCCTGCAGAAATTCAAAACATTGTGAACAATGACATTGATTTCCATTCTGATTCAGAATTTTAGTCTGCCTGTAGTTTAGCAGTAGCAGCAGTGAAAGTGAATAAAGNTTGTTAAATTGCAGTGTTAATTGGTTGGTGTTGCTTAAGCCCCGCCTCCGCGTAACGGCTGCAGAGTATGTTCTACTTTCTGTCGTCTCGCCACCAGTCACTCGATCTGTACGGCTTCTTTTCGCACATTAAAGGTAAGCTAAATATCCATACATGACTATTGTTTCGTTGGAAATGTGCTTTTTAGTTTGTGACTTAAACAAATGCACTATATTTAACCCATTTTGCATGGAAAATTAATCAAATTCAAGGTCCCGCCGTTTTGCCAAATCTAGGCGAACAGTAAATTTGAATTCTCTTATATTTGGTAAGTTATAGTTGTCATTTTAAACCATGAATAAGCGGTATTATTTGAAATATTGGCGATGTGTGCATTAAAAAAGCTAACATTGCAAACTGCTAGCCTCCGAGAGGATGTGGGGATTTTTTTTTATTCCCTCGCGAAGTTGTTCGTTATCTCGAGCAATAAAGTGTTGCTAGGTAAGGGTAAAGCTAAACTTTTGAGAGGGAACGCAAACGAGAGCGGAAAAAAGATCCCCGTGTCCCCTTGAGGGCTCCGTAGACTATAGCAGTAGCAAAGCAAGAGTGTAAAAAGCCACGTTACGGTTAGCCGCTAGGGAGCTAGCTCAACACTCTAGCTAAGTCTATATAGCGGACAGAGCTAACGTGTTCAAAGTGATAGTGGAAGTGATAAAGTGTTGGTTTAAAATATCTGTAAGGTGTTGTCAAAGCTTGGCTCATGTCCCTTTTGTGCTATGCAGAAATGCTGGTTCAAGTGGAGTATCAGACAGTCCAAAAATGGGTTCGGGTTCCAGTGACAGATGACTGCTATGATTACTTGAAATTCATGCAAGAGGGTAAGTTGAGTACTAATTATGTTGTTGTGGCAGCTGCCATTAAATGAAGTAAGCTTAAGGTAGTTTTCTCAAATCATGTCCCGAATGCTTATTAATTATTTTCATAAAAATGATTGTGTCAAATTTTGGTAAACAATATGGGAAACATTAAAGATGTACAATTTCAACCATTGTCTGAAAATATTATTTGAAATATTTTCTATTTATGAATGTAATTGGCCCTTACCAGTTCTAACCATATGCTATAAATTAGCATGTTAAGATGAATATTTTTGTTATCTTCCAGTACATGCTAAATTCAATTTGGCAAGTGAAATCTGTGTAGACCTAAAAGACTCTTCTGGAGTTGATGTGGATGCTGATATTTTTGATGAACTCCTGAGGTCTGCTACAGTATCTTTCAAAGTAGTCACTAAGCACTTTGGTAAGATTTAAAAGCATTAAAACAAGTGTTCCTCCTAATGCATTTTAAAAACATATAAATCAAAAGTTCATTTTAAGTTGTTTACTAATGAGTCTTCTAAACTTTATACAGTGGGCGTTGTTGACGAGAGTGAGGTAACAGACGCTTCCTTCAGTTCTGAAGATGGGTCAGCCTCGTCAGTTGAATCTCCAAGCTCAAGCTCATCTTCTACAGTGATCACAGAGAACACCAGAGCACAGAGAAGACGACTGGCTGAAGGACCACCTGACAGTAAGATGGCAAAAGATGTAAGTTGTGTCAAGGTGGGAAATGGAATGATGATCCATTTTAAAATTCATAGCAGGATGACATGTGAAATCTGTTGCAGATTGTCTATGTAGCTCTGCACCAAAAACCAGGGGGAGAAGATGTATTAAAAGAATACAACAAGACCAAAAGTCTCTCTGATCCAACAAGAAGGAAACTTGTCAATATTTTAGTGGCGGATATGATCGAAAGTCATGGGTATGTACCAATAAACCTCAGCCTGCTGATTGGGGGCCAGAATTTAACCTTGATATTTTTGACTGATGGTACTTTTAAAAGTTAAACACATACATGTATGAAATCCATAGAAATTTTAGAATAATTTGAAAACACATAATGATTATTCAAATAATTTGTAATTACTGAGAATGAGTTTTCTATTCATAACCTTTGCTTAATTGGTGTGAGTTTGTTTAACCCCTATGTGAAACATGAATATTCTTATTGAATTGTTTTTTTAGGAGAGTCCCTCCTGTCAATGTCCGCATTACCTATGCCCTGGGAATTGTCACTCTCTTTCCCAATTTGAAAGATAATTGCTCACCAACTGGCTACGTGAGTACCTGAAGATTCTCTTGGGTCATAATCTATTTGGATTTCTATCTTTTTTTTTTCTACAATGTCAGTTACCTGTGTAATTGTCCTTTTGAACGCAATATAATCAACATTTTGTGTTTTCTGTTCTGT
>NW_006799939.1:757184-759650 GCF_000485575.1 Poecilia formosa
CAATGTCAGTTACCTGTGTAATTGTCCTTTTGAACGCAATATAATTGACATTTTGTGTTTTCTGTTCTGTGATAGGAGCATTTCTACGATCCTCAAAGTGGACAGGGCTACCTGGCCTATCGATTGAAAACAGTTCAGCGTAGCACTGCAAGTGACTTCAAGAGGAGCTCCAGGTCTGCTCATCAAGGTGGCCCGAAAACTCAGAGGGAGACCTCAACATCTGAACAGCTGTTTGGTGATGGATGTAAAGAAGCAATGTCCATAATGAAGCATGCATCAGACCAGGACGTTGTTAAGGAGAAAATGAAGGCAACATTTAAGCATAGACAGAACATGCTACATGATCTGGACCAGTCATCACTCATCTTGGATCACTTCCCAAGATTCTTGGATACACCAGGCTTGGTGAGAAAGTCTCAGATTTGATTAACTGAACTTTTGAATTGGGTTTTGATGGTATTTTTTCTTCTGCTAGATTGAGCAGGACTTCATCATGCTCTTTGGAGAAGACATCTCAGGGAAGTTCATTGCAAGATGGCCAACGTTCTACAAACCGAAGGTCATCACTGTCAGCAAAAGCCTTCGACAGAGTGTTCACCTGGATGACCTTCTGTCTGCTCAGGAGGAATCAAGTGATTATGGTACGTATTAATAGATAAACATATTCAACAGTGTGCATTTTCATATGGTAATTATAAACATGGTTTGTGTTATGATTTTATCAGAATGGGATAGCGACGTGGCAGCCATTCTCCTGCTGGTTCATCTCTTGCCTCCAACCGCCAAAGGGAAGAAACATGTAAAAATTGGTGCAACTGAGGCAGCTGATCGTGTTGTGAAGTTTATGAAGGTATGTTTTTGACATGAATTGTGCTTCACTTAAAGTAAATTGATCTCAGTTTTATAAACTGTATAATGTAAAGTCATTATTTGTTGTTATTTGTATTATACATTTATAGCTATTTTTGGAGTGGGAGGGAGGGATCAGGGTTAATTTTATAACAAAATTGGTTGGCACTTACTTTTGGCAATTTTATGACAAAATTTTATGGCACAAATTGCGTTTGAAATGTGGAGAACATAGTTGTAAATCTGTTTTTGGTTGTGGGAACATAATGGCACAAAGAATTGTATGAGCCCATTAGAAGCAATCTTTTCACTTAAGCTCACAACAGTTTTCTTGCAAGTCACATCCCCTTTTGTGGCATGTTCACAGCTAAAGGAAGGTGGAAAGTGTTCTTAATTTGTTGCTTGTGAAGGGACTAAAACCATTTTTTCTAATGTGTCTCAATCTTAGTTGGGGACAAGCATGGCGACATTCCTTGGCAAAGTTGGATCTGCACAGCCGTTCCTCCTCTGTGTTGGAGAAAAGAAGAGCAGTATTCAGAAGTTCTACATCATCCTGGATCAGAAGCCCATTCCTTGTGTGGCACAGACTGCAGTGGCTGCCTTTGATGAACTGTTTAAGGCGCATTTTGTGTTTGCTGTGTCCTACGATGCAGCCCTCCTCAACTTCTACACATTCATCCAAACAACAGTTTATGGGATTGATGTGACAACAAAGGAGAGCCCCAGAGTCAAGGAAATCAGAGTGAGAATTAACAACACTTAAATATACCAATATGTTACATTTGTAAGGTTCAGCACAGAAATTCTTCTAATCTTTTTCAGCATTTGAAATTTAGTCATTCTTTGTATCCACGGCACAAATTGCGTTTGAAATGTGGAGAACATAGTTGTTAATCTGTTTTTTACACATATTCTGGGTTCAAGTAGCACTTGATGAAAGCACATGGAGAAACTATTGCCATAGATTCTGTTTATGTGGACAATGTTGGTACAGATAGTGTTGAGACCGATGATCATCTGAATGCTTTCAGAATAGAGATGATGCGTTTGCTGTCATTTGTGTCTTTGATCTGATATATTATCAGATTTATGACAGGCAGTTTTCAGCTGATGAAAGAACATATATTGTGCCCCACTGCTGTTTTGTATAAGCTCTGCATTGAAGGTCTGTAATATTGAAATGGGTTTAATAAAAGGTAAACTTTCCATTTCTGTGTATTGTTTTGAATATTTTTCTACTGGATTTGGTTGATATTGACACCTTGTGGGGTCAATTATTTACCTTTTTAACACCACATTATGTTTTGCGATCAACACTACACTGGTGTTACTTTTAACATTATATTTTAACACTAACACCGTTGTAATGTTAATGTGACACTCGCTATTGTTGAATATTAACAATGTCTGGTGTTAATTTAACAAAAAAATGGGTGTCAATCTTTTAACACTTTCAAAAGTGTTACTTTAACACCAGCTGACTTGGACACATATACACACTTTGTTGGTGTTAAAATTAACACTGTGGGTGTTAATTCAGCACCGGCATTTTTACTGTGTAGAAACTACAATCTTACCAAAAGTAAACAAGAGAGGAGAGAAGCAATGCAAGAAAGA
>NW_006799939.1:761097-766172 GCF_000485575.1 Poecilia formosa
CTGAGAATTCCCTTAAATGTCCCATGGCAGCCATTCTGGGGTGCCTAAAGTTTTGCTTACAATGCGTCTCCTATTTACGCAAAGCTCTTTCTTAGAGCTACAATCTCCAACGACCTCATAGAGCACTTCTCCCCCACACCTACACCATGCTGCTCCTCTAGGCTAGCAGTGGCAGCAATGAATAAATACCTGGTGGAACTGTGCATCTGCTGAGCTCATCATACAAACTATTCCTCAGACCATTGCGTCTAAGAACAGTTTAAAACAGCATCGTGGAGAAGCACTGTTGTCATGACAGGCTGAATGAGGAATATGTGAAAGTGTAGGAGATTCTTAAAGAGACAGAGGCCAATTTCAAGAAGGCAAACTGCTAAATTCTGATTCAGAATTTTAGTCTGCCTGTAGTTTAGCAGTAGCAGTAGTGAAAGTGAATAAAGCTATCCAATCCAGGTTGGCCATGCTTCTAAATATCAATTTAATGTTAAGAGCCACCTGGTTCGGCTGGTACGCCGAACCAGGTGGCTCGGCATATAATGTGTATATCACATTATTCTTGATATACACAACAATTTACTTGACTTTAAGAAATGGCACCATGCACCTGGAAAATAACCCCTCTCTCCTCCCACAAACATTTTAAACCAAAAGTGTCGCATTAAATTATTTTATTTAAAATTGAAAAGCAACCATTACTACACTGCTATGTCTAAAATAATATACACTGATTTTTACAGTAATAACGTCTGTGACATTTGTTATTTTGAATTTGAACACTTATGGAGAGCAACAGGACATGTCAGTGTTCAAAGTAAATGTTGAAACTCAGTCACCCTCTTCATGTACTCATGATGAGAGCCAGGCAGCATAGTTTTAGATTCAGAAAAGCTACAAGTCATTCCATGCATCTCAAAATTACATATGGCGGCATATTTTGTTTGCACAACAATTTTTACATACTTACACATGTCATTTTCTCTTATTTGTAACCCATGAAAATATTGCACAAAAATGTGTTTTAAAAATGTATCAATTTCACGATTGTTGCTTGCTGCTGTGAATTATGCTTATTGTTAAATCCAACAATGCAAGAGGACATCCTAAAACAAGTTGCTAAACTACAATGTTTGAAAAATGCATGTATTATTTTTTTTCTTTGATAATGCCAACTGAAATGTCTTTTTGGCAAAGGCACTAAAACAGCATGCAGTTCAGAGCAACAAGCTAGGCCCCTCCTGAACAGTGGGCCATGCTCCAGTCAACTGTATTTTATTTTAAGGGTTTCATGAGTGAAACAAACTTATTTTGCATAAACCCTGATATTAAAATTAAACAACGTGGTCGCAACTCCTAATATTTATTGTGCTCTAAACTATATGAAAACCAAAACGTGTTTGAAGTAAAAGCTAAACAAAGCCACAAGATAAAAGTGACATGTACTCTGCTAATGTTAGCCGGTTAGCTAAGACTAGCACAGCTGATTAAAAGGAAACAAGAAAAAAACTACCTTGCGACATAATGTTGACAACACAATCACTGTGTCGCACTCAACTGTTCCATGTCCAACAAGCAAGGCATCATGTTAGTGTGCAGATAAGCTGTTCATACCTTTGCCTTTTCCAGTGGAGTGAATTTCAAGACGTGCACAAAAGGGTTTCTGAACGGAGGAGGTTGGTCCATTTTCTTCCCATCTCCTTCAGTCGCACAATGTTTGCTACCCGACAACCTCATACTTAGAAAGACCGTAAGGTGAGGCTGCAGTTGGTACTTTTGATGTCCTAAAAAGAAAACTGCCAAAAAATAGAAGAAGCCCCTCAAAGCAAAACGCGGTCTCCCCTTTAACTGGCTTGGTCGGTTGCTAATTTAAATGGAGGCAGTGCCAAGCTATTAACGTTATCTCCCTTTCCTGGTCAGCATGGAGGGATAATTGTTAGCTCAAGGATTAACTGGGGATATCTGAAGTCACCAATATCTGTCTGGCTGCGCAGGTCTCCTTCCTGCACAGCCTCTTCCCCAACCAGACCTGCCCGTTAGCTCTCAAAGCTAACGGAAGCGCAATACCTTTCTTACAGCAGGGCGCCTGCGCGCGTCCACAACGGTATTTGCCAAGCACGACCCAATGTTGCCTTCAAAATCCCCTCACATGTCGTAATTTAAAAACTTTAACGGAAAACTGTAATGAATACAGCAAAAATGAAATATATAAAATACAAAGATGTAATTTGTAGTTAGAGGGTTATATAAAGTTCAGACCGTACTCATCATAATAATAAATAATATCAGTAACCCCTGTGTTCAAATAGTAGGATTATGTAATCCTATCTTCCTTTAGCTGTCTTATTAGTGCTGATGCAATTGGCAAATAAATCTCTAACAAGGTGTAACTATTAAATAATAACATTATGATTTTTTTAGGATTTTTTTTTATTGTGGTCAATTATGGGATTCAGTAATTTTGTCACTTAATCCCATTATGCACTTTTGTTCCTTTCTAACTTTCGCATTTTATGGTAAATTTCTACTGGATGAACTCTTGTGTTGTTGGGAGTAAACTGAGGTTGGTAATTTACGGTAGTCTATGGTCAAAGTAGATAATTTGACTGAGAATGCCTTTAAAAATTCCTGATAGTTGTAGGCTATAGCAACAATCAGTGTTCAAATATTAAAACACATATGTCTGTTAGCTTTAATCTCTGCATGTTTTTAGTTTATTTATGTGGAATATTAGACTGATTATTTCTACCAGAAGTGTGATGCTATTCAGCAGTGACGGCACCGTGGATTGACTTCGGTGTTGTAAAAGTAGTTATGTGCTGCCCTCTTGTGGCAAAATCTTTGTAATATTCTGTAATATTCGGAGAAAACTCAAAATTTCAAGGGCCCTCTCAGTTGCTATACAAAACGGTAATGTTGTTTTCATTTGCACGCCTTGAAATATTTTTTTACAATGTTATATTGTAAAATGTAAAAAAAAAAAAAAAGAAAAAAACCTAATGTGGTAATTAACTTGCATTTCCTTTACCACCAAGGATTTATTTATGGATGCAATACATATGGATTGTGCTCTGCCTTGCAAGTATTTATTTACAATTTCCACATTTTTACCACTTTACAAGTAAAAATGAGAATATGTTTTTAGGGGTCTTTCAAATGATAGACCACCTCAGAGCATTCAAAACAGTGGATGGAAAAGCATACATTATGTTAGAAATGTTTTCTTTTTAACAGTGAATTTTCTACATAGCTTTTTTAATTGTAATACATTTAAAACATGTGTCATGATGTAGTGCTAACATGACAAAATATGGGGTAAAAATACTATTGAAACCATTGGTGTTAAATATTCAAAAGTATATTATTTTGTTCCAAGTACATGACCTTATGTTCATCACTGTTTTATGTTCATCTTTACTAATCTCAAATTATGCTTGACAACAGCAGCTGGAACCAACATTTAACAAGTTTCTTTCTGGTGTAAAAACACAAGGTATAGATACAAATTATGTCAGAGAAAGACGCTCAATAAGAGTCATAAAGTCTCGATCATTTTTTTCTAACTTACATTTTCATCAGACCCTTTGAAAATATAAAACAGGGTCTTAAGAAATTGGTACTTTTAACTAGAGACAATGTGAATTAAGATTAATGGAATATAGTGTAACATATGTTATACTATATTGCATTAATCTTAATTAATGCAAACCAAAATTAAGTGATAAAGGAGTGGTACCGTGTATGTTCCAGGTACATAGTGTCATTTTGAAACACAATCTAGCAACTGCGTTAAAATGCTGTATATATGGATCATGATTTAAATAAAAAGAAATTTGACTTTGTAATTTGATATCTTGATATTGGGCTTCCGTTTTTTTTTTTTTGTTTGTTTTATTTTTAGAAGCTCCTGCTCTTTCTGACACTGAACTCAGCACCTCATGTTTACAATGATTATTTGCAGAACTGGACTGAGAAGTAATTTGTGTAAGTTCAGCGGACATGCACTTCCACCATGTGTTTGCCGCTGCTAGTCTGAAGGAGCTGAGTGGGGAAGGTGTGGAGGGACAAGGTGCTCTGTGAGGCAGAAGCTCGGCTGGAGACGGCACCTCCAAGAAGAGGCTCTGTGGAAAGAGTGGTTTTGTTGAGAGCGAACGTTCAGGGATCCCCAAATAGCTGCTGCAGGACATTCAAGGATTCCTCAAACATGCACGAAAGAATCAAAGCAACATTCAAGGCATTTTTAACTCAAAAAAGTAGAATTTTTATAACACCCCTTCCTTTAAGAATAAACCAAGTATTAAACTCTGCTGATGTTAAGCTGAATTGCATGTGCACAGCAGTTTTGAAAGTTTTCCTTTTATGAGCCCATTGATCGAAGGGCATGTTTGTTCACGTATGTGCTCAAGCATAGTAGGAAAAATTGCTTTGCGTGATGGAGGCAACATTTCATCTATGACACAGAATCTCCCCCTTGTTCTTTTGTGCAATCATGTTTCTGCTTATGCTTTTTCTAAGAATGTCAAGGACAGGCAGTTGAACGCACACATCTGTGAAAACATCCACACACACACACACACACGCACACACACACACACAAACCAAATGGACCACTCTACTTCATATTTTAATTCTGGCGTGCAACAATATGTAGCCAAAGTGCCCCGTGGGCTGACCATATCAGGTCGTGACATTTGCATTTGACAACAATGATACCAGACAGGGTTAATGCTGGAGAAAATGGAGAGACAGAGAGAAACGGGGAAAAAAAAGGAAAAAAGGTCCCCTCCCACCCCACCCTCCCTCATTTCTCCCACTCTACTTTCACGTTCCCTTTCCCTTCTTCAGTCCCATAGCTGAGGTGCTTAAATTAAAAAGGAAGAAATGCAATTTAAAGACATGGGGTAAACAATCACAAAACACTTGTTTCTAGAGGAGAGACAATTTCCTGGTGCCTTGTCCAATTTCTTATGGCCTGGAGGGCTGCCGCATGGGTTTTAACACCTGGTTCTACACCACTGATTAAAATTGTAATGCTGCTGTTGAATCAATCCATATGACATTTTGGAAAATACACAACTATATAT
>NW_006799939.1:766199-785693 GCF_000485575.1 Poecilia formosa
CCCCCCTGTTGTTTTCATTTGGAAATCGAAAGTGCCACTACTATGCCTTCCAACTATTTTAAGTAAAATAGTAAAGCTTAAACGTCTCAAAAAGTATAAATACGCCGTAGTTATTGTACATTCTGTTAACTCATAAGCAAGAAGAAAGGTTATGCAATGTGCAATAAACATCTACCTCAAACAAACAAACAAACAAAAAAAGTCTAAAGGTATGATCACTTCAAATTAGATAATTCTGAGCGTTAAAGTACAATCTCAGTCAGTCTCTTAATACTTCTTGAAGGGTTTTTTTTTTTGTCAGATGAGAGGTTTGAAGTGCAACCTTGCCTTGTTGAAAGACCAAGACATTGTCTCATAGACAAAGAGCTTCATTCAAGGCTCACTGAAACATTTCTACCTCGTCTGCTTCGTTAACCCTGAAGAACCTGAAGCTCCGAGGTTATGATGGAATCTCCGTCACTGTATGGGAGACAATTTGACTAGACTCTGGTTGTCATACTAATCTTGTAAGCCATCAGAACCATGCAGATTTATTTTCTTGTTGCAGAATAACATTTTCTTCCACCTCTCAATGTGCCATGCTTGGTCCACTTTCTCACCATGTAGGGTTTTGGGGTTGTAAATCCTTGCCACGAAATCACGTGAAGCCATATTTCTTTCCGGTTTTGAACATTTTATAGTTGTTGATTAGCTGAAAAACAGCCTGCCTGAATTTAAATTAGAGCTGTCAATCAATTAAAACAATCAAATTTGAATCCATGCTCTAGCGCTAATCACAATTTAATCTACGCCTAAGTCTGAAATGCACGTTTTCAAAAAAAAAAAAAAAAGTTTTGAAGAAGTGTTTCATTCTCTCAAACCAAACATGCTTGAAGGTTCTCATCTTTCCAGGTTTTCATACTTATTCATGAAGGTTTAAAAGAAGTCATTTTGCATGAAACATTAACTTCAAAGTGTTAACCATAAACTCTTTGTGTTTTGCTGGAAGGATAATTCATGATAATTTGCGTACATACAACCGTGGTTTTATCCAAACTTCCTTCGAAGTGTTTTTTTAAAGCAAATGTTGCTGCTGAACACACCATGTTGAGCCTCTTCACTCATCTTTTCACTTACATTTACAACTCAGTGTTGACTGGAGTATCTGACCAGGGAATACGCTGCTTCGAGAGAGAGGCTTTTCCATCAAGATAGTTAATGAGATTAATACTAACATTTTAGATAACTTTTCCCCAGTTTTCAGATTTAGATCAACAGGCTTCAAAACAGCTGAGTTATGACTTTATATTGTTCTTACCAGATCCTGCTTAGCTCGTATCAATCAGCTGAAGGATTGCTGGTGGCTTGGTTGCATTTGTCTTTCGTCCATTGCTGGTTGTAAACACAAATTATGCACGAAGAAGATAAAGAAAAATCACAGCCTGTCAGGTTAAGAAAAATACAAAGGATTTTTTATTTTTTTTAACCAGCTCACTGTTTCAAAGCAGCTGGAGTGAGTGAAAGGGAAAGGATGAGGGAGAGCGAGAACACGAAGAGGAAATGTTCAGATTTTTGCACCACTATTATATCAGTACAACCCCTCAGGCAAAACATCTGAACCAGAGTGACAGACGAACTGTTGTTTGCTTCATACCGCAGAAATGTTTTACCAGCCCTTGCGCCCATGTCAATCAATGGTCAGCATGTTCCAAAACATATTCAACACACAAAGAGAACAGTTTGGCTTCAGGAAATGGCTCCCGCCTGAGACTGACAGGGGACTCTCTGGATGTGTCATTCAAAAAAAAAAACAAAAAAAACAAATAAAGGTCCTTTGTTTTACTCCTGCCACAAAGAGCCTTTCTCTTTATGTAATTTAGAACCATGCATTTTGTCATCTTTTGGCACCATAAGCGATAAAACACAAAACACAGGCGATGTTTTTTTTCAAAAGCCTGTGGTAAAAAGGAATTCACACCAGCCATTTCTCCGCAAAGCACTAATCTTCACATTTCATGATGTGCTGACGACAAGTCTGGGATGAAAGGGGTAGAGATGGGATGGCAGCGAGATTGGAAATGTTTGAAACCACAATTTCACAGAACGGACATTTGAAATCTGAGAGAGCCGCGGATCCCCTCCCTGGCATGGCATCTAAGCGGCTTCTCTCGTTTCTTTTTTTTTTTTTTTCTCCCTCATCTCTGTTCTCGTGTCTTTTCTTCCTGTCGGGCCCCTCCAGGTGTCGCGTTATCTCACAGCTAACACAGGAATCCGCAAGCCATGTACATCCACGGCCCTTTGAAAATGGAAGCCACTTTTCGGCTCATCTCGGAAAGCACCTTCCATCGTCCTCTTTGCTCCTCACAGAGATGAAGGAGTTCCGGGTAGAGGAGCAGGTTTTTTTGTAACTAAAGCCACTTGTTGGGCAGGGCAGTCAGTTGTAAGACAAGCAAGATCTTTGTGGTGAACACAAGTGCTTGGCTGTCCTTTTGCATGCCTGTCTTTCAGCGTTATTCTTTTGGTAAGACACCTGTACAACTGTAAATTCTCAAATACAAAAAGGAAAAGAGGCATAAGGGGGGATTATGCAGGAAAATGTTTGTGAAAGTTACTTTTGTAGCCTTCTATTCTTCAAGGCTTGTGTACAGTTTCAAAAGACGCTTTCTGAAAAGGCGAGCTTTTAGGTAGATTAACATAAACATATTAAGCACCTTTTTCATAAGTTGAGAATCTCCTTTGGCCATTAACATAGGGTACCTTTGTCATTTTTATTGGTTCATGCTGGACTTTTTTGGGTAAAAAATAATGGAGCAACTGTTTTATGGTAAGTTTCATACTAACCTTGCCTTAATTCAGACCTGTAAAAAAATACATTTCATACCCTGATTTAAACCACCAGTTTAGGTTTGGTTTTCTACTGAGAGACCACAGTGAGAAAATGTGGTTATACAACTTCACCAAATAACATCTCCCAGCAAAAAGTCAAATAATCAGATGAATAAAAAAAACTATTTTTTTTTAAATCAAAGATGTAGACTTAATATGGTTGACAGTGTTAATTCCAAAAGAAAAAAAAAAAAGATAATTTCTCAGATTTAGTCTGACAAATGAGACTCATTGGGACATAAAATTCTGAATTATTGAATATGACTGCAGACACAACAACAGATAAAATGTGGAACTGAAGTGGGAGCTCAAGGCCTTGGAATGTGATTAAAATACAGACGGCAGGAAGACAAAAAAACAGACGAAGTACTGACATAGATGAACACACAGTCATTACAAAAATACTTACTATGTTGTGCTCTCACCATGTCAGCTGAAAACCACGAAGGAGTTACTAATGTCTGAGTAGGTATTAGTGTCTGTTCTAGACAGTGAGATGCCCGTGAAATTCTTGAACTTTACAATGGCTGTCAAGGCAAAGGTCAAAGTTTGTGACCCTTACTTTTTGTTTTGGTGTGTTCCTATCAGGCTTTTAGTGCACTGTGATTAAAAACATGCTGGCTTCTGAATTATGCGATTGCACTCAAAACATGTAGTGGCAGGTGTTTCTCTACATAATTCAGAAGCCTTAATTCATTATTCATATAATTTGGTTTGAATTATACTGAGGGGCACACCCATCTTTTTTAATTGTATGGCTTTCTAGTTAAATGCAAGTGTCAGTGAAAAAAAAAGACAGATTTTCTTTAAAATTAAATATTCTCGTCCTCTCCTAAGCATGTAACGTCAAGAGCACTTTAGATGCTATTCTCCTTTTCTTCCGTAACCTCCTCGATAAATTGCAAGTGCTCCTTGGAATAATTTTGGTTGGCCATCCTAAAATGTGCACCGCGTTCGTGTTTTCTCCATTCGTGGATATTCATTCTCACTGTGTGTTGCTGGAATTCCAAACGCCGCTTAGTACCAATAGTACTAATAGTAGAGGCTATCATGTCAACAAACAGGGAACATTAGCCTGGTAGTTGTTTGTTTCAGGCAACATTACATGTAATATTTAAGAATACTGCTGGTTACACATTCTACCTTGACAATTCAATGTCCACTGATCACCTCTGATCATGGGATTGTGGAGCCTAAGAAGTATAGAGAAAGTACATATTAGACTAATGCTAGCTTAACGATCGATATTAAGTGAAGAGTTATTTAGAGACAACCTAAACAGAGCCAGCTAACCTACCGCCGGTGAAGAGGTCGATGCAGACAATGGCATTAGCAGATGCCAATCCTTCCGACAGCTAACCACTTTTTACAGCGTTGTTCTGTGAGCTTTGTACATTTTTCACATTCATACACGACAACATTTGGTACTCTGTAATAACGCTTCCCCTTTTGTTTATTAGAACAATTTTAGAAGCTGTAAACTGCACAAAACAGGAGAATTTTTTTTTTTTCAAATGGCAGATTCTCAGCTTTTTCACCGCCTGTACCCTCCATCTGTTTTCCACGCTCTCACGGTACAGCTGCGTGACGTCACATGAAAGCAAGCTATCGGGACATAATGTGTTGCTTCTGGAGATATTTTAGCCTTCTTCATGTTGTAAAATAGGTTCCATTTAAGTGATTTCTTTACTGAACATGTCCGGAAGTTAATCAGGCCTGTGTGTGACTTGTGAATTTGAACTTTGTTTTTCCCAAAGTTGCGGTTAATCACAGTTAGTCCACACTTAACAAAAAAGAAGACTAGTGCTGATTTGGGTATATGTTTTATTGTTAATAGCTGAAAGGATCCTTTCAGATATTTGCATAGGCTGTCTCTTTCTTCATCAGACACATCAACAGTGACAACAAAAGTGAACACCACCCCCCATAAAAAAAAAAAATAAAAAAAATCTTGTAGAGGCAAATACTTTTTCACAGCACTGCAAATTGTCAAGATTTGAAAGTTCTTGTTTTGACAAGCAGGCTGGAAAAATTAAACAGAACCAGAAATTCTTTACTTTAATGGATGCAATTGGTCAAGACAAGCTGGAATGGAAAACAGGCTGAAAGCTTAGGAAAATAAATCTACACTAAAAGTAGAACAGGGTTGATGGCACATTTCTCGCGACGTGTTTATATTCTTTTGTTGAAGAAATGTCCTTCCATGTCTCCACATCTGCTAACACTGCAACAAGTACAGCCTTATTTCCTCTCTTCCTCTGGCTGCCTCTCTTGTCCTTCGTTTCCCTGAAAGGGTGACAGTGTTTAGTCTAATTGAGCACCTGTGGTGATGACAACCGTATCAAAGCAAAAGGACTTTGATTTCACACTCTTTTACTGTTGGGCTTTCCCCATCATTTCCTGGTCTTCTGTGTAGTAATGACAACCAATAGGTCTGACTCTCAGCTTGCTTGTTAGCTAGTTTAATACATATTTGACCCAGGAAATATGATTTTTTTTTTTTTTTCTGAGGACTTGCTTACAACCTGACAATTTGACTGCCAATATAAATCAAACCACATAAGAAAAATATATTATCAATTTTGCATGTCTACACATTGGTAGACGTGTGATTTATACAGAAGCATCTGACATGCAGAATATGGTGTGTGGCTTGTTGCAGTACTAGCTGCGAGCAAATGGTGGAGCTCTTGTGATGTTCCTTTGACCGTCCCTAAAGTGCTTGTGTGGACCTTGTCTTCATCTGTGACTGTTCACATCTGCAAGTGTGTATGCACGCATGCATGGTACATTCTGTGTAAATGTCCTTTTGTTTGTATGGTGCCACATGTGCAGCATGTGTTCATATCCATCCTTGGAAAATAAGCACATGTCTCTGTGCGAGATTCAATTTTGGGTGTTTTTTTGTTGCATCTATTTCTAACTGTTCTTGTGGAAAAACACAAAATCAGCATATTTATGAGACTAGTGCTTTGGTCAAAGGTGTGATATGCGTTTCTCCATTGGAATGTCTTTTTCTTTTGTTTGACAAATTAAGAGCGTAAAGTCATTAGGTTCTGTCAGTCAACGGAAATCTTAAAAGCTATTTCAAAATGTATTTTCAACTTTTAGCACCTTATCTATTTTTCTGAAACAGCAGTTTTACAAGTTTTTAAGTGTATGGCTCCTCGTCTATGATAAAGCCAAAGGAAGAGAAAAACAAACTGGCGGCACTGTGACAGTTTTGCATTTATGATTTATATTTCGACAATTCAGAATATATGGTTTATTTGTTGATAAACCGTAGTTATTTCCCCTTTCTTTCAGTACATAAATGTAATAAATGTATGTTTTTTAAATGAACTTTTAGAAGTTTTGGAACTTAGTAAATTCCAACAAATTGCAGAACTTAAAATTATTAGTTTTTTTTTTTGGTGACTGAAGTGAAAAAGGAAAATCATTAAATCATACTTATTTTTATTAATTGAAGCATAATGAAAATGAACTGTGCCATGATTTTTGTAAAAATCTTGCATCTCTAATATATATGGTAAATTAATGACATGATCTCTACAGGTCAGTCAGAATGACTTCCTATTTGACTCCACTGTTCAAGTTTTTATTTTTTTACTTTATTAAAGTATTACTAATTTCTTATGTGTTGTATTTTGTATCTTACAATAAAATTACAGTATCTTCAGTGTAATTTAGATCTCATATAAAATATGCTACATAATTTGAACTGCAGATCCTTTTGGCACATTTAAAACCTAGCCGTCTTCCAACCCCTTACATGCAGTTGAAACTGTCTCAGCACAATGGCTGACATTGGTCTTGCAGTGAAGAAAACAATGGCCTTACATGCTCCTATCAAACCCTTACTTAAATCCCCCCCTTTCATTCTGTGTCGTTCTGCCTTGTATCTGGCCGGGACTTACAAGTCTCCGACTGTGACATAAGGGATTCCAAGTTGTCCACTCCTAACAGATTACACGAGGATGCAAGACAAAAGGACAGCGACGCAGCCAGTGCATTTATTTGCCTCTATGAAGGGAGCGAGAATGAAAAGTGATGGCAGAAGAAAAATGAAAGAGAGTAAAAAAAAAAGGAGGAAAATGTATAAGAGACGATAATGTCTGGATATAGATATTTATGTATTTATGAGGTAGAGAACATCTAGAGAGAAGAGAAAACTGAAAAAATGAGAGAAGTGTGGAATAGGAAGTGTTTTTTTTTGTTTTTTTTTATACGCTCCGGCTTGTTATCGCCAGTCCAAGCCAGCATCTTTATTCTACCAGGAGAAAATGCTAATCATTAATCTCAGGCTGCGTGCTACGTCTCTGTTTAATAGCTGATAGGGAGTCTCCACAGGCTGCCTTGCTTCTTTGTTTAAAATGACACATAATGGGTGAGAGCCTTATCAGTGGCTCAATGCATTCTCTCTCCCTTTCTCTGGCATCTCAGTCCAGCGTAAAGGAACAAGGAGAGGAGGAGGGGGGGGGAAATGTTGCGATTGATTTGGAGCCAGGGATAACTTAATCCATCAATTTAGCATTAACTGAATACTCAAAAGTAAGTGTCAAAGACAAAATGAAAGTAAGAGCCGGAAAATGGAGAATGAACAGAAATGAGTTTGTGTCCAAACACAAACTCTCATCTGGAAACAAAGATTATCAATGGAAACAAAGTTAAAGTGTAAAAAAGAAGTTCAACAACTTACTATCCCTCTCCAAACAAGAGAGTGACAAACTAGTAGCATGACATCCATAATTCCTTCAGTTGCTCTGTTACCTGCACAGTGTTTTACATCATAATCCTCCCCTTAATGTGAAACATAACATTAATGTAGTTTCCTCTACAGTTTTAATACATCGAGGGACGTGAACCTGCCTCTCTTGCTTCTGCTCTTACACCTTAATTTTTCCCACTGTGGGACAGCAAAGGATAATCTATTCTATATAGCTTAACAAGTAAACCAAAAGCATGTTTGAAACTATGAAAGGAAATCCTAAATCTATTGTAAAGCAGTGGTGTATCTCAAACTCCATTCTCGAGGGTCAGTGTCCCTAAACTTGAATTAAATAGCTAAACTGCCTCAGGTGCATATGGTCAAACTCTAAAAAGCTTTGCTACCTGTATTAAAGTTCACTTTCATGAAGAAGGCATTCTTATTAGAACCTTTTCCTTTTTTTTAGTAGCAAGCGCAGTGAACAGGGTGACAAGGACAGGAAATAACGAGTGGCTGAGTTACCTGAGATCGAAGGGGTGGTGAGTGGAAAAGTCTCTCATCACAAAAATGTCAACATTTTTAGCACTTAATGTGTATCATATTAGATTGGGTGACAGAGACTATATTTTACTCTTTGAATAAAATCACAGCAAAGTCAATAATTGCTGCAACTGTAACAAATTTGAAATAAATTTTGCTGATGTCAGCAGTCTGACATCAGCATAAATGCAAGTTCTTAAATACTTTGATGGAAAGAACAACTTCCTCGTTTCATCACAAAATTAAAATATTTCACAGCTAAGTTTAAGGAAGTATTGGAGATATTGGAGTTTTAGATACATATTCAACAAGTTAGAAAATGTGCGCACCAGATTAAAAGAACCTTTTGAAAATGACAAATTTTAAGCTAGCATTAGCCTGACAGGAATTACCATACATCTTTTCAGAGAAATCCTCCATCAAAGTTGTGTAGAAGGCCTTGAAACCTGTTGAGGTTTGTCCTAAGTCCAAGGTCAGCAGCAAAGAAGGTAGACTTAATTCGGACTGCTTGTGGGCAGGGAAAATTGAATCTATTTTGTCTGTACTAAAGATCTGAGATAATATGAGAAACTAAGACAGGTGTCAGAGAAACATTAGCTTCAGCTAGCTGGATAATCTACTACACGTTTTCTTCTTTCTTGAAAGCAAGTGTGGTTTATTTATTGTTGTGAAGGTAAAGAATCAAGTTTATTAATTTTCAGTGGATCTGAATTAGTTAGAAATACTGAAGAGTATCTATGACATAGAAGAGGATCTGTCTTTGTCGTTTTCTTCAAAGTTGTCTTACAAGCTTGACCCAAAAGACAGATTTTCAAAAACACTGTAATATGTGATGCCATTTGGTTAGAATT
This sequence comes from Poecilia formosa, assembly GCF_000485575.1. Taxonomy (NCBI): domain Eukaryota; kingdom Metazoa; phylum Chordata; class Actinopteri; order Cyprinodontiformes; family Poeciliidae; genus Poecilia; species Poecilia formosa. The sequence continues at coordinate 775,164 of NW_006799939.1, forward strand.
TATTACAATTACGAGATGACACTGTTGATTAATGTTTGCATTTATTTTCGTACCATCCCACTCTCGCTGACAAACCCTGCTGAAAAGAAGCGAGTTCTTCACAAGCAAGGCTATGCTAAATCGATTTACTTTGTTACAAAGATGGTCATAAAGACTGCTTTTGCGCAACTAACATTTCAAGATCAAAAACACTTAACCAATTTCATCGTGAAATGTATTTTGTGTTAACCTTAATTCATTTTAGTAAGTTCAGGTTATACTGCTAGAACCTCAAAAAGTTTGCAAACTTATGCCTGACTGTGCCATAATAACAACCTTAGAATAAATCAAATAATTTGGCCAGATTTCCATTTCCTCACAGCAGTGCGCTTACATAGTGCCACTGTTTATGGTGGTTTCGGGTCAGCTGCTTGTCTGTCATATGATCAGGAGGGAAAGAAAACATTAACATTGAACATGGGCTGGAGCAGATGAAAGCTCTTGGCTTGACTGTCAGTGCTCTGAGGTGATGAGAGACGCCATTACTTATTCATGAATCCTAAATGTAGAGCAGAGGAGATGGGCATGGCTGACCCTGAATATCGAAGGGGGGCGAGTTACATGCGTGTGCGGGTGTGTATGTGTGTGCTGGGTAAAACACTGGGTAGTGGGGTGATTGAATCACCAACCAGCATCACCAGTAGTGAGTCTGACTTCATTGACAACAATATCTGAGCGCGCTAACACAAATTTGAGTTAGAAAATCATTTTTGTTTTGTCATTCCAATAAACTCAAAGGTTGATGGAAAATTTAAAGGTAAAAAGAACGAGCATGTCTGTCATTCACCAGGAATAACTTCTTGAAATATTTCAAGAGGTTATTAAATAAAAAAATTTAAAAATTCTGGGAAGAACTCAGTAATTTCCTGACCAGACTTTATCCTTTTGTCAACAATAATAATATTGAGTATTAATAATAAACCTCTGGTTTAAGTGGCCCTTCTGACAATATGATCACTAAGTAATATACTTTACATTAAAAATAATGCTCAATACTCAACATTAAAAGAATTAAATATATTAACAACTCATAAAAATACAAAGTCAAAAACATACATAAAATACAGCACATCATAGCCTGAACCTCGTGGTATTTTGCCAACGTCTGTATTATTATTTTTTTTTTCTACACTGTCTTTATTCACTATTTTTGGACTTTTATTGTGGCTACTCAAGTGGTAGCTTCGCATTGCAGCTACCACTCAGTGTCATGCTGAGGATAGGCTTAGTTCAACAGATTAAGGAGAGCTGTTCAGAGTTGAAGAGAATACAGCGCAATGCTGGAAGAGGCTGCGATAGATGGTCCAAACTTCTTCCAGCAGGACAACAGGCCAAAACAAACAACCAGAGTTACAACGGAGGAGCAGCTCATGCATTGGAGTGGGTTAATCCAAGTCCAAATATAGCTTAGTAAGCACTGTATTGGTGAAAAAGCCATTAGAATTTCCTGTGGCAGACAGAACCACTGTTGGAGTCAAAAGATACGTATCCATCCAGCCAAGAGAGAAACGGAGGTGAAGGAACTCCCAAAACAGAACTCCAAGTTAGCTAGAAAATAGAAAGCCCATCCAAACAAGGTACTCGTCTAGCTAAGCGTAACTCATACACATTGCATCTGTCGCATAAAACAAATGGCAAGATTTGACCAAGTGTGATATCCATAAATAGACTTCTTCTTCCCTCATGATTGTGTATACTGTCAGCATTTTATGAGATTTAATACGGCTGGGCACTAGTTGAGGAAAAAAATAAAAAATAAAAATCTGGGTTTTCGTGGCTTGTAGGTAGATAATTCATAGCAGGCTGTAGCATGCCTAAATTACCAACTCTGTACCATTTTATCTTTCCAGGCAAATAGGCCAAAGGTTACTCTACAGGAAATGAACTCCATATCACATTACTATTTCTTTTTGATAGGGGTGAGTGTAAAATATGCACAAGTAGACTTGGTGGGACAACCCAGCCATGCTATTATTGACTATTCATTTTTCCTTGCTTGTCATTGATGTATGTGAGGGAGGAGGTAAGCAATGCATATGTAACCTACAACATATACAGTCTTTTTAAATATACATTGGGCCGAGAAGTAAGAAAACTGCCCGGGTGATTTTTTCACCTCCCTTATCTGCATTTGCAGGTTGCCGAGATCCATCAATGTTTATGAAGCCGTGGCCAGCCCTGGTCTGCAACATTTATCCGCCTAGAACACACACATGCATGTAGACATGCACATCGAATCACACTAACATGAGCACATGCACTTAGCTGACTTTTCACATCATGCCATAAATATCTCCTGTGTAGTCCGTGCTTTATTTTTATTCTCTTCATACCCCCTGAAAAAAAGACAAAAATCTTGAATTATTTTCTGAGTGAAAAAAAAAAAAAAATGTTCCAAACATTTTACTGTAGATAAGCTGCAGATATGGCTAAGGGAAGCTCCAAGCTGGGCATCAGAGGAAGATAACTCAGTTTATTAATGACCTGACAGTGGAACAGGCTAAAGTAATTAAGCCCTTCCCTTTCTCTCTCTTTTTTTTTTTTTGTCTCTTTGTCGGTCCCCTCAGTGGATGGGCAAGCAAATTTTGGTAATAGTTTGATTACCAAAGGCACACTAACATCCTTTGGGTTACAAAATCACACCTATACTATATCTTTCTATCTTCACGAGGACTTTACATTGACTTACCTTCACTTTTCGTTCTGTCCTATAGCATAATTTAACCATTACCAATACATGCTGAACCCTAAACCTAATCAATTCACACTATGGTCCTAAACATAACCCCTAAGCCACAGGCAGCACCTTTTCTTAAAGGAGCAGTGTCCCCAAAAAGTAGGATTTATTAGCAAAATGGTCCTTATAGTTTATCAAAAAAAGAGGAGACACACACACACACACAGACAAGTGGACGCACTAGAATGGATGACTAGAGTGAATGGATGCAGTAAAGAGAAGGATGCAATTGATGTTATCAAGGTTGATTTGATTTGTTGTAGAAAGAGCAAGTGGTCTATCGGTTACATTCACCTGTGAATGGATAATTGTCCAGAACATGCATATGGATGAGTCATTAATAACTTTTGACTCACTTCCCTTTCTCTTCCTTTTCCCCCCATCCTAAAAGAAACAAAAAAAAACATGCTGCTGATGCATTTTTTATTGTTAATGTTTCAATGTTCCAATGTACTTTGGCCGGTTTTAGGTAGATCCAAAGCCAAAATGTTTGGAAGTTGTTACATTTTAAACCAGACATTTACCAAATAAAAAGACACATAATTTTTTTTTCTCCACTGTCTGAAGTTAAATGCGACAAAACCCCTCTTGTTTTAGGTCAGTTAGAATTACCCAAATTGTTTCTGTTTAATAAATGCCTGAGAACATTTCTCAAATTCAAAAGTTTGCACATATTGAGTCAGCATCAAGGATTCATCCCTTTCAAACTGAACTACTGTGAGAAGCTCAAAGGGTTTGACCCAAATCATACGTTTTAAAAGACAGAAATGTGCATGTGTCTTTTTATTCGGTGTATGTAAACACCTGGTTTCGAGTGTGCATTTTGCATACAAACTCTGGGGATCAAGGCTAAATAAAATGATATAGTCTGACAGGTCAGAGAACGTTCAGATCTTTTTTTTAATAAACTCAGCAGAATCTTTGAAGAAGATCATGGAAAATTCCTGGACACCCCACTGAAGCCCACCTCCCAATAAATGATATTTAGGTCAAGAAACCATACAATCATCTTTAATCAAGACATAAATATAAATCCCAATAAATAAATGCATAAATAATAACTAAATAAGTATGCCAATCATAGAAAATATATAAAACATGTATATAAAAATGCTCACTGGCCCTATCTGGTCACCCTGATGAAAGATTTCTGGGGCTCTACTTATGACCAAATATTTCAACCTATCTTAATGTGGCACATAATGTGATAAATTGCTTTACTAGTTGCTGAATATGTTTCTTTCAGACAAGTTCATAAAATGACACATGATAAAATAAGCAGAAAAATAATCTGTCATGGACACACTCCTGTGAAGCAGTTTTCTCTTTTTATGGTCCATTTGTCTTATAAACCATTAGGAGAGCTGACTGCAGAATCTGTCTCTCTTCCACAGGAGCTGTGGCATAGAAATACATGAAGACAACCAGTGTGTCTGGTCCTTACATGACTTAATGTTGACGCAAGTCATCATCTTAACTAAAGTAAAGATGTGGTCTGTGTTAATCTAAAATGAAAACTGAGGACAAGGTTTCTAAATATGTGCTGTGTGGTCAAACGTCACTTCACTACTGAGGAAAAAAAGGTCAGACTTTGGTTCAAATAGATCAGATGATCCTCTTATCACAGAAGGGTAAATGACTGTCTCAAGGTCAAAGGCTACCAGTACCTGAACCACAATAAAGTGAATGGACAATCCGATGTTGTCCACTTCTGAATCTCTCCAGATTTACAGATTTTGTAAAATTCCTCTTCAAGATTGTTCTTGCATTATGCTTAGCCTTCAGAAAAATAAAACAAAGAAAAATTAAAAAAACCTCTGGCCTACTACTTTTGAGGGTTCTCAACTAACAATAATTCCAAGATCGGCTACTGATTAGTACTAAGCTTTTCTTAATTCATAAATACCAAACCTATGTTACTGTGTTTTGTTTCTTTGTCTCTTCAGTCAACTCAGTGGCATGGAACACAATGTACATTCATAAAAAAGACTTCTTTTAAAATACAGGAGAAAATCTATCAGAATTTTACAACCTCACTCCAGTTCTGAAGCGTGAGGTTGCTTAGGGCAATTCACATTGCTCTTTTTGTAAAAAAAAAAAAAAGAAAAAAAAATGTACTTTGAAATATTATTTTATAACACTTGTATTTATATGTCTAAAGGGGCAAAACCGATCTGAACATGATGCTTTCACTGGTCTTTGTTGTAAGACTATTGTGGCAATTTAAAGAACATTTATTTTGTCCACATGGTTTTTATCTGTATCCTTATAGTGCAGAATCTTTGAAGTGGTAATTGGCTCTATTTGCAGTCTTGGGCTTTTAACAAGACAGACTTTATGTTCCTTGCCCTGTTAAATGAGGGACCTCTGATTTTATATGTAGTACAACAGTTTAACTGTAGTGTGAGCTCAAGACAGACAAGATGTTCTGCAGCCCTTACAATGACAGATCTGCGGTCGAAGCTCCACAGCTAGAGTGCATTTGTGTTGCTGAGTGTGATGGATCAGCCCTAGGTTGGCATGATGTCCAACAAGAGTGTAGTACAACCTCAAAGAAACCATGTATCTTGTCTACATGCTCTGCCCATTTGCTCTTCTAACTATGTTTTCTCTTGTGGTAAGCATACAGCATGTTGAGCATAAAACCGGCCACTGAGAAACAGTATTCTTTTGACTTAATTTCTTGGTCTAAAATGTATTTAATTTCATACTTAATAATAATAATAATAATAATAATAATAATAATAATAATATGGATTAATGTTATTATTAAGTATATATGTAGCATGCAGTGAGAACAAGGTGCATGTTCTGGAGTGGATGAGACTAAGCCAAGTCAATAGAGACTCAAAAAAGTATGAAGTAAAACTACAGTGTCCTTTCTTTTTGTAAAGAAAAATCCAAAATTTCTTATCCATGACTCATTTGTGAAAGCAATAAAAAGGCTAAAGCATCTTTTGTAAGTAGGATTTCTCTTGGCGTATATCCAAGTCCTCCACTCAGATCATCCACCAAAAATTATACACATCCGCAAGAAAATAACTAAACTACTTTGACAATTTTGTGACAGTCTGACATGAATAAAATAGAAACCCTTGTTCTTAACATGACAACTTATCTGTGCTGACAAGTGTCAAGCCTGCATCCTCTCCAGTCTGCTGTGTTTTCACCAGGATTTGTGAGGCTGCTCCCTGGCTGGTGCCTGTCCCAACTCTCTTCGCAGCCACATTGGCATTCAATATCTTGATTCCCTGATTCCTCAGGAATTTTCTTTTTTTCTTGTTTATTTTATTTTTATTTACCAGTCAAATTCATGCTCAGAATTTGTGTTCTGCTATTTTCCTTAACTTGTATCACATGTGGTGAGATATGTACCGAAAAGACGGTTTCAGTTTTAGTTCGTTGTGGAGCACTATTGTCTCAAAGAATTAGCAATATTTAAAATCCCAACAGAAAACAATGCTTCAGGGTTTTTATATTATTAAGACGTCTTAGGATTTGGCAGATGTACGATTCCCATACAGTGTTGCCCACCATTGCAAGCTGAGTCCCTGGCGAAAACTCGAATTCTCATCCTCCTCAATTTATTTTGTGTTCATGGGTTGGACAGCCCCCCGCAGAACGTGACGATAATGCACAACGCACTCAGGCAGATGGTTACTCACACACAATAAGCCATTATAAAATGCCAATTCATTTTTCATACATTCCTGTTTGAATCTGTTTGGGCCGCGCAACTACAAATGGAGGCGACGTAGTTAAAGTATTTATGCCATGCAACCCAACAGTCTATCTATTAGTAATACAGAGAAGTGAAGGGAAACATATTCTGTGTCTTATACCCCATTTGTTGTCAGGATGGATTCACTCATTCAGCGAGATGCCGTACGGGAATAACAAGAGGATCACGAGGGGTTGAGAGTAATCTCTGTCTGTGCGGAGGGGGAGGAGGCGTCCCATCCAGACTACACACTGGGTTTTGTGGAAAGAAACTTTACTTGTGAGTTTTGGAGTATCGGTTGGGTTAAATCAGGACCAAAGCGGATGCATTTATCAGTTGTGTCCTATAACTGAGAACATTGCACATCTAACTTTCATTTAAATGTGCTAATTTAAACCCACATGCATGATTTTAGGCTGCACTCAGAAAAACTCTTCAACAAATATCGTGCCGACCTTCGACGCCTCCGCAGGTGGAATTAGTCGTACATGTCTGAAGGCGTTGTTTTATTTTATTAAATGAGTTCACAAAATCACACACAGTGACATATTCGAAGCACTTATTTCTGCGTTTAAATGAAGCTATTAAATATTAGTTTCACTTTTTTAATTAATCTACAGAGAAATATCTGAACTTTTCATTGTGTTTTCCTCAAATATACTTGCAAACACATTATTAGCAGCTAAACTTTTGTGATTTCTTTGCAGGTCTTTTTTTTGTTAAGGAATGCATTTGTAGCAACATAAACCGGTCGATCATAAGACAGCAATCTTGTGAGATACAATGCAAAAAGTACTGCAAAAAAAAATAAAAATATGCCTTCATCCGTAGCTCCAAAGCTCAACATAAAAATCATGTTTTAATGACAAAGTAAATAAACAATAAGGACTTTCTTTATTCTGATCCAGAAGTTGACGCTGACTCGCCCTGGTCCTGTAGGTATTCATGTAACACTGGACTTATTTGTTGACTCGCTTTAGAAAACAGGCAAACTAACATATCCGCAGTGGTAGCAGTCAGGCTAACACCATGTAAACACGGAGAACTGGATGCTGCATTAGGCTAAATGACAGTTAAATCCAAGGCGTGTGCAGTGCTAGTAACAATATGCCAAGTGGTAGACAACAAGACAAAACAAAGTTGTTCACAGTGAGCTGTGCCAGGGAAGAAAGGTAACAATTAATCGCTACAAATTGAAATCTTGCTTAGGATGCATGTTTACCTCTGGTTAAATGCATGTTAAATGACTGGGAGGAGTTTCAAAATGAAGCAAAAATAAAATTTCAAAGTCAAGCAGAGGCGCTCAAGTGCCCGTTGTACTTACGACACGGTGGAACATAAGTTAAGAGTCTTTTCAGAATCCACGCAACATGGAAGTGACATTATTTTCAGCGCAAGTGAAGAGAAGAGTTTGCATTAGAGATGAATTACTCATAAGGTCACAACAGTAGTTCCTAAGTCGTGCCGGCACCAATCAAGATTAATTATTTCTGGTGTTAATTTTTCATTGTGTCTGCGCTCAACTAGAAAGTGCATTATTCACTTAGCGTCCCGTTAAATTTTCATGACAAGTTACTCCAGAGCACAAACTATAGTCACTAAAGAGGAGCAAAGAACAAACAAACTGATACTTCATTATGCATTTACATACTGGTATATCAGTACACAAAAGGAGAACCGAATTAACACTTTCCCTGACTTTTAGCCTGAGTTTATCTGATAATGTGGGCTCATGTTGACTGCAAAGTTTTGTAGGCTAATTTATACTTTTCAGTGTTTTATTCTTTATTGAAAAATGTTATTATTTTACACAAAGAGATATGTCTCAATACTCATAAAGATAAACCCATATAGAGCAGTACTGGTGTACTTCACCAGAGATTATTGAGCAAGAGGCTTTCTGGACAGGTCAGCAGTCCATCACAGGTCAATATAGAGGACAAACACAGAGGACAAGCAATCACGTACAAACACAGACTTCTAGTTGGATCAATGAACCTGACAGTCATGTTTTTGGACTGTGTGGAAGAAGCCGGAGTACCCAGAGAGAATCAACACATACATGGTGAGAACATGGAAACTCAGGCTGGGATATGAACACAGGGATTCATGCTGCGAGGCAATAGTTCTACCAACAGTGAAGCCCCAGAGCAGTACAGGGTTTAAATATTTCTAACTTTTAAACCTCCTCACCCTTAATCATATTACCAGCTTAACCGCTTGTGACGGGCCGGATGCATATTAAAGTCAATCCTCTTAGTGCCAAGCCGTGATGATGATTCATCTGGAAATTGCTCCCAATTCGATATCAATTCTTTACCTTTGCGTAATTAGCATTCTTTGCAGTGAACAGGGAAGCTGGCGTCTGGTTTTAACAGTTCAGCTCCAGAGGAACACGAGGTCTTCAGTCTGATCAATAATACAGGCTCTAATGAAGTACAGCCTGCTCCCAACTGTGAATATTCCATCCAAAATTCATTAATTCCCTGTTTTATTAATCTGGTAACCACAAGCTGAGATGTTCAAAGCTGCAGGACATCAAGAACCTGCGGTGCGTGGAAAGAAGGCATATAAAAAGGAGAAACAGAGGAAGAGTGAGAGAGAGGAGTTATGAACTGCTGCTTCATCAGGAGCCGCTATTATTGCTATTTACAAAGTTAGAAGGTCACAAGACTCTTTTTTTATCTTTACATAAGAAAAAAGTTAGGAAACAATTTCTAAATGTTGATGGTTTTCAGTAAGATATAAGCATAAATAAATAAATGGTGGAATTCATTCAAGCCTACCGTGTCCTATCTTAACTTCATATACCTAAAATATATTTATATTTATCAATACTGTTGGACCATTGGAAGCACCAGTGTTGTTACTTTAAATTTAAACCTAATTTATCAATTTTTGTAGCTGCATTTCAACAGTGCAAATATTATCTTTCTTTGTTACCTAACATTTTTATTGACATACATTTGAGGTAATAAATTTCACAGATCTGATGTATATTTTCATCCAATTATTGAGGATATTATGGGATAATGACAACGCCTATGGGTAGACCTAATCTACAAAAAGAGGGCACACACACACACACACACACACACACTTAACTTAAATTTCAACTCTTACTTTAAGCATGAAAAATTTGGAGTGACTTTGCTAAACTTAGCTGCTAGGGTAATTCTTTAAAGACAATTTTGTTTTGCTATTTGCTTATTTAAAGAGCTCCAGATTCACTGAGTAAACTGCATTCTCATGCGTACGCCGTCAACTTCTGATTTTAAACTGCTAACACAACGCGTGCAGTTTCAAAGTTGTCTGGTAAGTCCAATACATTAATGTGAAACGTGTAGACTTTTGGCGCTACTTGAATATATTTCCTAATAGTTACATCCTTCTTTATGCTCCCAGACCTCCTATGGCTGCTCTTGCTTCCATTTGCATTCATTTTCATGATTGCTCCATAGCTGTCTTTCCCTCCCCGCTTCAGCCTCCCATTACCTGCCTGTCCACTTGGCTTTGCATCAGTCTTCAGACAGTATTCACTATATTCGCCTCCTTTTCAAAACCACAGCCATGGTTGAGGGGAGCTGCAGTTGAAATCGTTCAAGTGTGCTCATTCACTTTTTTTAGGGGCTTGTCATTTCACGATTCTACCTTTTCAGCGTTGCTGTCGGATGGAGGGGCATTAATAGGCATCACCTCAGTGCTCCTTGGACCTGAGGATTTTTTCCCCTTGCCTTTGAAATGATTACGAGAAATTCAATTGTCTGTTGAATATATGTATTTTTAAAATATCCCTTCAAATTGACAGTGTATCTATGAGATTTAACAACAGGGCTACCAAAGGGTTCTCTTAAGATCTTCATGTGCGTGATTCAGAAAATTTTTGGTTTTATCTACACACATCCACACATATTTTTCAGGAGAATGACTGCTTATAAATCATCTTCTACTAAGACTTTCCTTCCAAATAATTGACAAACGATCTGGACTGCTGGAAAAGTGTTTTCATATTTTCTTGGGAATTTTTTTATTT
>NW_006799939.1:786210-800924 GCF_000485575.1 Poecilia formosa
ATATATAAAGCCAGATGACAAAATTGACAGTTTTTTTTTTAGGAAAATACATGGAAATAATGTCAAATTGGAAACATTATTCTTATTTTATGACAGATATGATTTTGTCTAACCTGAGATTTTAATTAGCTGTAAAATAAAACAAAAGTGGACTAAACGTATCATTTCTGATTCATTGCCATTCCGTTTTTACTCTTTTCACTTTCTCTTTTTCCCCTAAATGTCACAAGTCATTGTCAGAACAAGTAATATCCGATCTACATCGACTAAAAGCAAAAAGGTTCATTCTTTTTGCGGAGGAGACAGGCCGTATTTTCACTGCCAGGGTTACATTCGATACTCAGTACAGAAAGGACAACATTTTAATTTTTAAAAACCAAATGTCCTTCCAAGTTTAACTCCATCTGATTGTTCCACAAAAGCAGACAATGTTATGAAAAATGCAGTATAAGCAATTTTTAATGGCTTGGATTGAAAAATGCATTTTTGTTTTGAAGTTTCCAAATAAAATAAACCTACAAATTTGTGTTCTAAAAAGAGATTTTATATTTTATAACATTGTTTTTATTTTGCGGTAAGCCTCAGTATGTAACTTTTATGAAAAATATGTTTTTGTGCATACTTGTTAAAACTGTCACCATGTTGTGGTGGTGTGAAATGAGACAAGATGATATGTGAAAAGATCAAGCTCCTCTCTGTGCTACTGTTGCTGTCTGAAGTAATGCACCGCTCCTGGTCAAAAACAACCAATCAGAGCCAGGAGTAGTGTCTTAGCGCTGTCAATCAACGTTGTGTACATGCTTCTAAATGTGCTAATGATGGAGAAACGACTTACCATTTCAAGAAAACTGTTTATCCGCCGTCATCGGTGGCCATAAGTAAGTACCCTGAGCTTTCACGGCAGCCTCTGCTTTCATCCAGTTTCTCAGTTGCACGTCTCCCATTTTCTTTCTATCAAACTCTCACGCACGAATAAGTACACACAGGCACCACACAGAATCAAAGTCTTGTTTCCTATTATCTTTGACCGACTAACAAATGAAGGGACAACAAACCAAAAAGCCTGCTGGACACACAAACGCATGCAAACACACGCTCCCGTCCAGCCACCCCTCCAGGTCCTGCAGCATCTCTGCCCTACAAACGTACCGTAGGGTTGTTATCGCGCCGCTCCACGCTCACTGAGGGAAGTTTAAGCTGATTCGGTGACAACTCAAAACCGAGCCACCCTTACAGGAAGGCTGCTAATCTGCCAAACTCTGAGAGAAACAGAGAGTGGTCTGCTCTCTAATTCGGCCGAGAAGCAAGGCTCGAGACAGCACAATTAAAAAGATACTGTTGTGTTTACACTCGCCGGCCTGTGTAACTGATGAATGGGGGACATAAACAGCTTAGCTGCACCCAGTGTAAGTGGCCTGCACGGGCCTCCTTCCGCTGAATGCGAGCGGAGCCGCAGCATTCTGTCACAGCACATTTGACAGGAATTTGAAATCTGCTGCTTTATGCGCCGCTCACAATAAACCTTGTGTTGTTTGAAAAGCCGGCATTAGACAGCAGAAAACTGGCATCGGGGAAGGGAAATAATTTGATCTTGTCTAATCTGGATAAAGGGGAGGGGGAAATATTGTAATCCCCTTCTGTGCACTGCGACTGCATATTTGCACATCTCTGCATCTTGTGTGTTTGTGTGCAGATGTTTGCACGCGAGCTTACGCCGAATCGTCTGTAGGCCTCTCTGCGTTTGTTTCGCTCGAACACAAAGGTTGTTGAATTCATAATTTGCTTCTGTTCTTTTTTTTTTTCGTAAACACGTCAGAATTTCCTCTTCGGTCGACGTTCCCATCGGTGTTCCTCGAGGAAAAGATAATAAAAGAAATTTGTTTGGAGCAGCGGAATGTTGTGCAACCAGAAACATGGATTTCCGCCCCGTCCTTTAGGGCCCGTCAGAGGTCCATGTAAATCCTCGCATTTGCTGCGACATGTGTTTGGCATCCTGCTGTCTTTGTATTTGATCACCTATCTTCTGGGAAGTGATGCAAGCATGCAATCACAAACAACAGACACATCAGCCTGCTGATGGTTATATTGGCCCTCATACAATGGACTTATATATGGGAGATTATTTCCCTCAGTGCAGGATGGCTTTGACAAGAAAAAAAAAAAAAAAAGTTTTAGTTTCATGAAAGCCATGAAACCATTGTTACTCTTTGATAACAGGCTTGAACAGAAACCCAACAGTAATCTCTAATGCTTGCATTTATTACCGTCCTGAATTGGGGGAAAAAAAAAAAATCTTTGTTTTCGGATATATGACAGCCAACCTCCCTCTATTGTTCATGTCCAAAGGGGAGTTCAATTATTGTGTGCTGCTTTGTGAAATTTATTTTTTTTTAAAAATCATATTGTACGGTTGTCGCCATTCAAAAGGTAATAGGTGTTATAATAAATAGGCCTTTTCTCACTTTGTTCTCTCAATACTGCAGGGATCAAGGGAACTCTTAGGGCACACTCACCCAGGGACAGCAGACGACGAACAGAGTAGACCGCCTTGTGTTCGACGATAAACTAAGAGGCTCGTTATTATCTGCCAAGTGATAAAGCACATGGATGCAGCAGATATAACGCTTAGACTTCTCCAGTCTTGTTTCAGTCTAAATTCTCATGCTCAAGGGATTAGGGAGGAACGAAACATGAAGTTCAGATGGTATTCAGAGAAATAGTGTTTTATGATCTTAATCAAATTTAACAACAGTCTTAAGTAAGGCTTTTCCTATGCAAATCGGGTAAAAACAAACAGGAACTAATGCAGTGTCACTCTTTGTGTCTTAGTGTAACAATCCTCATTGGTGTCTTTAATGATTTCTAAGAGATTTTGGAAAAAAAAATGCAGCCTGTAGTTTTATTCATTGAGGGGGAAAACAATCTATGTTAAGGGTTTTATAATAAATTCATTGGTGGCACAATGATTTGTAACATTCATTTTAAAATAACTACCTGTAGCATTTATCATTTTTGTTAAGCTTTTTAAGTTGACAAAATGTTCTAAAAGTGTCTAAAGTGTTATCTACCGGCTCTCTTTCTGCTGGGGTTTGGATGTGAAATGACCCAAATGGCCATTTATTTTAGCCATTATGACTAGCTTTGAGTGAAGGCCACTTTTTAATCAATCCAGAATGAAAAAAAAACTGTAAAAAAACTCAAAAACAGTTCTCCATACGTTCTATTGAACAGCCGGTTACTGTCAGTCTTCCACTGATTAAATATGGCGGGTTTAGCTAACCTACATGTCACCACAAGGTCTTTAAATTAACAATAAGTTTTAAATAAGAAGCAGCTTAAACATGCTAAATCAAAACAGAGATTGTTTGGTCCATGTCTTTCCAACTTACTATCAACTGATTGACTTGAAAATGACGGAACTTTTTATTGAGTGGATTTAAATCCAAATCAGGAGTATTTTTAAGGCTGATTTTATTTTCTTTGTCATATTTTGTAAGTTTTTTTTGTCGATTTTAATCATATAAGTTTGTCAATCATAGCTTATGTTGTGCTGTTGGTCAGGTCTCCCTTTGAGAAAAAGAGTTTAAGAAAAAAAAAAACAAAAAAAAAACATGAGTAGGACCTAAGTAAACACTGCAGCTTCACATTTTTAACTTATCTACGTAATGCCTCATTAATACATGGAGGAAGATAATCGTTTATACCTTAGTACATTTTAACTCTAACTTTTAACATCTCAATCACTTAAAACTGTATTACCAATAAACATAAACCTTTCTCTTATAGGCTTAAAAAAAATGTTAAGATTTCAAAATACCAGTCTGCAGTTTCTTTATCTTCCAAGTCCTGCTTCTCGAGATACCGCTGCATCGACAGGCCAGGAGCACTGTGTGACTTATTTACCTGTCCGGGCTCTCTGTGTACAGCATTGTCAACAAGATGTTAGCACTCAAAGGGGAAAATAGCTGCAAATATAAACATGGTGAGATACATCTTGAGCTGGAACAAACCTGCTTTTCTGACAGCTTGACAGTCACCTGAGGGTGAAACAGATTCCAAAATCACTGTCCAACTGGCCCCCACATTGTCTCGAGTTGTCTGACGTGCATAAACACACAGGCACACACACACACACACACACACACACCGAGACATGAACAGACACATCCACGCCCGGCGCAGCTGTCCGCAGAGGGGCCGACACAGGAGGAGAGGCCGTCTCAGGCTGGGCAGCTGTACGGTCAAGCAGAAATATCTAGATGTTTCCCCTCCAGCAAACTGCTAGTATCAGCGGTGATAGACAGACAGTCTGACAGTCGGGTTCTTCCCTCTCCCACACAGACATGCACACACACAAAGGCGTAGTGACTTACACAGAGATGGACAAACAAGATTGACAGACAAAGAGACTCGTTCCTCACAGCTAAAGAGAAACCGGTTTTAATCAGATGCATGTCGCCGGTCTTTAATTCGGTCTTCATTCATGTTTTCTGTTCATATCATTCAACAGGAATTGTGTCACCGTGGCTGTATTCCAGCTATATTAATCTTGAGCCTCATTGTCTTCTTAATCAGTAGAAATAGGGATGAAGTCACCTGAGCTAGCTGATAAAATTACAAGTTAATAGGGTACGGAGCAAATTTCAACACAAACTCTGAGATCGTGTGTTCAATATGTCCAACTTTATGCTCCTCTTCTTTTGTAGTTCTATTTTTAAACCACAGAGGTCACTGTTGCTTTAGATACTGCCTAATCTGAGCGGGGCAACAATGTGAACCCCACCTTTGTTCTGCCGCAAGTTCAGTTCAGTGTACTTTGGGGTTTCGACTCTGGCCGCTGGGTACAGGAGAGTTTCATAATTAAAAAAAAGCAAAACAAGCAGAATACTCACAGTATAAACCTCAATACTAAAAACTGAAACTGTGGTTTAACACTCCAGTAGAAACCTTACGAAGACACTGGCCTTTCAAACCACAAAACTGAACAGACTTTGACAAATCCTGAACTTCTGTAATAACAGTTATAGAGTATTTTTGTCAGAAAAATAAAATAAAATAAAACATAGTGGTTTGTAAGCATCTTGATAACTTTTCATTTTTTGTGATGGACCAGTCATCCTTAGTTACTGTGTTATCAGGAAGTGTTGACACAGACCAGCAGAGAGTTTTGTATATTTGTGAAGATGATGGAAAACAATATGAATTTTGTCTACAAATAAGTTGTTGATAAATATCAATACAGGTATGTAAATGTTTAAAGCAGCGCTACGTTATGGAACAATATCCCAAGTTGAAACATCTCACAAGTTCGTCATCTAAAAATGAAAAGGGCATGGTGCGATAGCTGACTCTCCGAGAAATGGGCTTCCACTGACGCCAACAGGCCTGCAGGGAGAGAATTTAACAGAGAAGTAGCCAAAAGGCCCAATAAAAGGGTTGAACCGCAAAAATTCAAACCACAGGTGAAGAAAGCTATTGACAAGAAAGCCATAATAAGTCCAACTTTGCAGATTGCCACATATCAAGTGAGACACAGTATACATGCTTTGAAAAAAGTAGAAAAAAACACAGATTTGTTTCGCGCACATGCAAACCCCCTGTGTTTGGAACAAAACTAGCACTGCACATCCGCCTGAAAACACAATCCCTCCTGTGAAATATAAAAAGAACAGTGTCAGGCAGTAGCAAGGGATTTCTTCAGCAGAGACAGGAAAGATGGTCAAGTTTAATAGGATGCTGAACTGAGCTACAAACAGGTCAATGCCTGAAGAAAACAGCTTGATCTAAACCTTTTAGGTTGGACTAAAAGGTTTAGATCAAGGTATAATCATATGCTAGAATGGCACAAAGTGAAGACCTAAAATAGATGCATATTTTAAAATTGCTCCACATATAAATTTTATGAACTTCAGCTATTTAAAGAAAAATCTGTCTCTTGATGCGCAAAGCCAGTAGAGACATTCTCCCTCAGATTAGCAGCTTATTTTGAAGTAAAAGGCAATTCTACAACATTTTAACTCAGGGCAGCAAAAGATAAATGCACTTTGCATTCATCTGATTTTATGTCATAAAAAAACACATCCTTTACCTTCAAATTCACAGATGTACACTACTGCTGGACTTTCACATACACTTTCTATAAAATGCACAGGAGTCTGTGGGTGGAATATTGTAAACTGTGGAAAAGTTCAATGACTTTTATACATTTTTAAGCAGTGTATAAACACAGTGAACCTTTTGATTTAAAAAAAAAACAAAAACATCCAAACACCAGGCACCCACATCTCTTTCAATAAAAATTAGTTTTCTACTTTTCAAAAGAGGTTATAGTTATACTTGTCTAATCTAATATTTTCCAAGAAACAGTTGGCTTTATGTCTTTGCATACGCGCTGACACACAACACATCTTCACCTTACTCTCAGAGAAGATTTGACCATATAATTACAAAGAATGGAAAACACAAAGACAAATAAAAATCTACTTCAGGACAATAAAATACTTCCTTTTTTTCTCTCCCTCTCTCACATAAACTCAGCTGCTGGTTCATCTGTTACACTTACAGTCACACTGAAGCAACCAGACACTCAAGCGCACCTCTGTGGCTCCATGACTCTGCCATGGTGTGTAAAAGTATACAAAGTGTGCAAGTGTCCAACAGACATGCTAAGCAAGTTCAACACACCTCCTTACACGCTGACAACCATGCCCACATTTAACACATGAACTGCAAGTGCCAAATGTTCAGGCTCTGCTGGCTTGTTCTGGGGTTTTGCTCCTCCATACACACCTGTACACACACACACACACGCAAGCAGACACACGTACACAGCTGTGTCATGGAAGAACCCACCAGAGACTCTGCGGCTTGGCATTTTGCCCATCAACATTCTATTTCTATGCTGCCCCTCTTTCCTGAAGTCTCCTTTCCATCGCTTGAAAAACTCAGAGGAGTCGCTTGCTGAACCTGTTAAAATAAATAAAGAAGCCTCCACTCCGCCAAACACTGGTTAATTATCTGTTTCGCTGAATTGCAGCCTGTCTTCACCTCACCTCCTGCCAACTTGTTCCTCTCTCGCTCCCGCAGACGCGTGCGCGAAGGGAAAGATTCAGAGTGATCTTGTTTAGTCAAAAATAACGAGTCAGAGTATTATAAAAGACTGTAATTAGCTCTTGCTGAACAGTTATGGGAAAAGGGGGAGGAGGAGGCGCATGCCGTTCCCCTGACTTACCTTGTTTAAAAGTCCTCAGGGTGAGTTGGCACGTCACTCAGGCTGCAATCCCTTACACCTAGTGGAGGGGTTTTAAGTCATTTTGGCATGTAATTATCAAAGGAGCACTTTGTGATAGATAGCCAAGTCAATGACAGAGAGATCAAGAGAGCAGGTGGGAAAGAGAGAGTGAGACACCCAGTCTGAGCCTCGTCATAATTAGAGAGGATCTTTCTGACTTTGATCCAAGGGCTAAAAACTTTCTTCAAAAAACCTTTAAACTGTTGAAACGCGAGACATGAGAATAGCCAAGACATCCCTGCGAAGCTGTCAAACAAACAATTTTAATTAGGTGCCAAAGGGGGGAAAAAAAAAAAAAAAAAGAAACTGAACATTGACCTTTGGTGTACAAATAATAGAACGCTGATGTCAAAGTATCTGGAAAAAAAATGTGATTCTTCGTGATGTCAAGGTGCTCTTTATACAAATGCAAGCATTAATTTAAACATATCAGAGTTGCTGTCTATTAGCATATTTATCAGCTCAATCACAAGGAAGGAGTTGAAAAGAAAATGGGATCTTTGAGTCAATAACTTAAGAACCTTTCTGTTTTATTTCAATAGTTATATCTGCTATGTAAACAATTCAGATTCCCAGAAATCCTGTTGGAATTTGATGTTATCTACAGTATGTGTTTACCCCTTCAAGCAATGTTAATGTGCAATAAATAATAGTTTACAGATAAGTTACACTATGTACTAATCCCAGCAGAAAAGTTGAAAATTTCTGCTATTACAATTATTACCTACATTACCTCAGATCCAGAAAAAACTTCCTGAAAACTTGAGATTTGCAGAAACTTTTAGATTCTTTTAAATGAAAACTGGAAACCTTTTTTTTTTTTGTGTATAGAACAGCTTGAGAAAAAAAAAAACACTTTTTAATAACTTAAAAACAAAACAAGGAAACTAAAAAAAAAAGATTTTAAAAAATTGGTAAAACGGCAACGGGGCCCGAAAAACCAAGTTTCAAAAAAAACCGGAAAAAATATCAAAGCCAACCAATCAGAGCCATGAGGAACGCCTTTTTGCTGCCAATTAAGCTAGTGTACGCACTGCTTACACCCTCCCAAGTACAAAACATACAAGTCAAGACTGTTGGTTTGCTGCAGCTGTGCTAATAGGGGAGTAACAGGCTAACTGTTTGCCTGTCGTCATCGATGGCCACGCTTACTAACCTCATGATTCATGATAGGCTCCACTGTGGAAGAGGAGCTGTAGCGCAGCACATACACAAGTGTGATTGGCAGTGCTAAGAAGTTCCTCCTGGCTGCGATTGGTTGTTTCTGACGGGGAGCGGCCTTTCACTTGGTTTTCTATGAAGCAATTTGAATTGCCTTGTGTATGAATGGTGTTGTAGAAATCAACTTCCCTCGCCTTGCCTTACAGATTGCAATGTGTTGGGCAGTGTGGCAAGAAAACCCTGGGATCTAATCCCAGCTCTGGCCATCTGTGTTGTTTAGAAAACAGATAGAGGATGATTAAAGACTTTTTAAACAATCGGTCACTCACACAAACTCTGTAACTCCCTGTTAGTCTATCTGTTATACTTACAGTCACGCTGAAGCAATCAGACACACATGCGTGTCATATCCAAAGAGCTGTGTGTAAGTTGATGTGTGTATTTTTCTCTCCTTACCTCCTCCCTCCTGTATAGGATGTGACGGACAGGTGTCCTCCCGCAGCTGCAGCTCATCAAGACCAATCAGGAGGAGCTTAAAGAAGAGCGGATCCCCTGAGGCAGAAGCCAGATTGTTTTGCTCGCCACCACGGTAATCACACCTACCTCTTGTGTTGGTTCTTTCCTCAAGCGCTGATTCTGATTGGCACTGCTCTCCTTGTGTACAGGAACCGCTCCTGCATTCCTACAGTCCAGCGCTGTGCTTCCTCATTCCCTTTGGTCACTGCTCCTCCTACTTCCCTTCTGTGATCAGCTGTTTGGATCACTCCCACAACTTAACACTCCCTTACCTGTACCCGTCTACCTTCCAACATTCCCCCTTTTTTTCCTTAAACACGTCCTCTGGAAGAGAAGAAATCAAAGGTAAACATTATTAAGCCGCAATTCATAACCACCTGTCGACCTCGAAACATTATGACCGAGGCTTTGTGACTTTCCGTACTGAAATCGCTTTGGATCTCACCTTTGCCCCATTAGAGCCCTTCTCTAGTGAGAGGAAAGATCAATGAGAACAACCCCAATGGAGCATTTTAAGTTTATTTATTTATTTATTTATTCAAAGGCCTTTTATATATTTTTGCTTTTATTTTTGTCAGTTTTGATCCACCATAAAATCTTCATTAACTAGTTTACATTGTCAGTGTGAATATTCTTTTGAAAAAAAGTATGAAAAATGAGCTGAACATACTGAGCACATCAGCTTTGGCTCTACAGCAATTGATGGTTGGTTTGGTAATGCAAACACATCTGTCATTTCTGTAACGTTTTAATATTTATCCAATATCAATTTATGACAAATCTCTGCCACTTAGTCACTTTTCATGTTAGTGTGAAGTAACATTTGTTTCTGAGATCAAACATCTAAAATAATAGTACAAGTCAGTTTCTGCTTTATTGTATTACCATGTATACATGTCCTCTCATAGTCATTGAATTGGTGCCATGCGCCAGGAATAGGTTGAATGATTCAACTCCGAGGAGGTAGCCAAATCTGTTCTGCACATATGCATGGCATCCTTGTTTAGAGGGTGAGCAAATATGTGTGACGCTGGCGCAAACACAGACCGGTGCTACTTTTTAAGCTTATCTGCAGTATTTGAAGTAAGCAGTGACATAAAAATCCAAATGATATGCGATTTTTTTCAGCTTTTTTTTTTTTTTGTTGTTGTTCTTTTGCCTCACCTAGATGGTTCAGATTACCTTATGAGTCTTAATGTCAGAGAAAGAGAACTTGTGTAAGTACTAAATACAGTCTGCACATTTTTTTTTCTTTTGTAAATTAAGGAGAATATAACTATCCAGACCAACCAAGCCAAAACGTTTCTGTTTGTTTGCAGCAAAACTGAATTATTGATATTTGCAAAGTCACGCCAAGGGATTTAGATCAAGTTTACATCTAGAGCACCGTTTTGTGTTTCTTTTTTAGCTATTTGGAGGTTGTCTTGCTAGTGTGCTTTGGATCATAGACATGTGGCATGACCCTGCTTGAGCTGACATTCAAAATCAAATGGTGGGATATTCCACATTTTTCACTTTCTTAATTAATAAAAAAAAATGGACACATCATACCACTACCACCATGTTTGATGTTTGTTTTCTGAAATTGTTTGGGAGTTTTACGCCGATGTCACAAGCCTTGAAAAAAGTTTTACGTTTTTCGTGATGACTCAGAATATTTTTTCAAATGTCTTAGAAACATCTAGATTTTTATTTTTAATTTTTTTTTTATAAATGTGAGATGTGCCTTAATGTTCTTCTTGATCAGCAGTGGGAGTTTTTTTTGTGAATAATAGAGTAGTGAATAATAATAACGGTTTGCCTTTTGCCTTAGAAAAGACTTTATAAGTCTCTCTAGAGTCTTTTAAAGTAACTTTTTCTTTTCTTTTTTTTTTTTCCACAAAATTAAACCAAAATGCAGTTAATCACACTAGATTCATAATTTAACAAATTTGTCAATTATATTTTTATGGAAAATAATGTGGCTAGGATTGTTTTTCTTTTGTTGTTTCTCTTCATGATTTAAAATCACAATTTCTAATCATGATGAGATATTTTTTTTTATTATTATCTGTATACAGATGTATACCTTCATGAGAAAGTATACATCTGTTCAAAGACTCACATCTATAAATTAGTTCTCTTCCTTTTGTTTCCTTCCTTTTTCTAGCTCTCCTTTCAATCCCCAAAGCATTTTAATATAAATCTTCAAATCCCGTTCAAAGGATACAAAAGTTTAACGTCAGGATTTATTTAGACTTAAGTACAGCAAGGACATTTCTGAGAGCATTCCTTTAACAATGCAGGAGAAACGCCAGGCCACACAGACAATGCAATACATTACCGACTCAGTGAAAGACGTGCCATGGGACAAACACGTTTTTTTTTTTGTTTTTTTTTCCCCTTTATCCAAGTCATATTTATTTTATTAGGTGTATTCTCCATAGGCTTCACGGTGGAAGGATAGCCATGCGCTCAGACACTCGATCACATACACCCATGCACACACATATGCGACAGGACCCCAGATCTTCACTGGTGCATGTAGTGTTTTTTTTTTTTCCTCTCTCTCTCTCCTTTTTCCAAAAAGGGAAGATGCTGCCACCAACAGCCACACATAATTAGTATCGAGGAAGACACAAAAGAGTTGCACATAATGACTACAAACATCTAGGTGGTTGACTTTTTGTGTATGTAATTGAAAGGGGTTAAAAATCAATAGCATTCAATGAAAACTAATTGCAAGGGGGGAGATGTCTATTAGTACGGGCTGCAGTAAACCACTGTGATTCTGCAGTCAGTTAGAAAAACGCTCTGAGCGCAAATTTGTGTGAAACTGTGCGTGAAAAGTGGCTGAATAAAATACCCGTAATTCTTCTATTATTTAGTAACTTTCAGGCTACATGGAGTGACGGGAAATAGATGGTAATGCAACGGAAGGAGAGGCACTGTGTAGTTGGTACGACGGACGATGCAGAGGTATAAAAGGAAGCGTTTTGTGTAGATTTAAGTGCTATAATTCAGTTTGCAATAAATAAATGTACAAAAACAAAAAATAAATTCTAGAGAAGGTTTTTAATCATAAGTGGATATTGGTATACTTATTTTAAAAAAAACAACTTGTATTTTATTGGTGCATTTTTTGAGTTTGTTTCAAAAAAAAAAAGGGGGGGGGTTGAATTCATTTTCAAAAACTTCTTTCCTGGGTTACATGTGGAAAGATTTCTGACCTACAATCCCCTAAATGTCCTGTCAAAACATCCCACATTTACTGAAGTGATTATTCCTATGCAGACTGAATAAACAGGATATTGATGGCCCCACAATTAAACACTCAGGAGCATCAGCAGGATAGATAGTAGCCGCAGACATCTGCCAAGTTCACAGTGTGGCATGTTTACTCTCAGATTGAGTCTGGAGCCTGGAGTAACAAAGGGCAACCACTGACAATCAAATTAACATTCGTCTTTCATGGAACGGGATTTGTAGTAGCCTTGTCAGACATGTGTATGCATTTTTCTTACCACACTGTAGTTTAATACTTATTTATTTTTTTTTTTTTTCAGTTTCGCCTAATGTCCTGGGTGTTTTTTTTTTCTCTTTCTTTTTTTTTTTTGTTTTTTTTTGCACTACAAACATCACCTGTGGTCTTGTAACCTCATATGCATCCACACACAGAGATTATAGAGAGGCTAACGGCAAAACAACCGCAGCCAGCTCACGTCGACACACACACACACACACACACACACACATGCACACACAGTATGTCAGTTGGCCGTGGTCGCTGGCAGTGGCCTCGCCATAATCTCTCTCTAATTATATACACAGCCAGGCTTACTGTTTCAAAGCACAGACCTGAGAAAATACAAGCTGCTAATCTTATTTGCACACAACAACAATAACCTGCTGGGCAAGAGAATTATAAATTCTCATGTGACATTTCCCATACCCTCATTTTGACTCTGGTACGGGATAAAAAGTGACGTTGCTTAACGTTACAGCTGAATTTTGCTTCATGCACATGCAGCCCTCCATGAAGCAGTCATGGCCTTGTTTTCATGGGTATTTCAGGACAGCAAGTGTTTGTTTTGACTTAAGGTAGAGGGATGCAATTAAAACCAAATGCGTTAGACACTTAGCATTCTTTTCCCATTCTCTGATGGATCGGACTGAGCGTTTCCTGTTTGATTTTCTCCTCTTTTTCTTCCACATACTGTGTTTTCCTCGTTGTACCATTTTGTGAAGTTGACCAGTCCATCCTGCAGCAAATCCCCCACACAGCACAATGTTCCCACTCTCCATACTTCCCAGGTGGGATGGAGTTCTGAGTCCTGCAAACCTGCAGGTTCCCCATTTTTCCTCCTAATGTAATAGTCGAGGTGATGGCCAAACGCTTCAGTTTTACTGCCAATAGTTGTCTCAAGAAATCCCACTGTGCGCCTGCTACCTGTAATCTGGCTTTTGTAATCATGATTTTGGAGTAATGGTTTCTTCCTTGTTGAGTAGCCTTCAGCACAAGGCTTGTTTCACTAAGGATATTAACAATCTTACCAGCTTCATTCAGTATCTTCAAGAAGGTGTCTTTCTTTTTGTTCTGGGAATGATAAATATATTTTGCACTAAAGCACTTTTATCACTGAAACATGGATTGGGTCAACTTCCTGAAAAGTGTGACGGCTCGACATTCCCTTTTTGTTTTAAATTGTGCGTATTGAACTGATGAGCATGGCACCTTCAGACACCGGAATGTTGTAGGCAATGATGAACCAGATCTGGGAAGGTCCACAATTTTGTCTTTCCTGACTTCTATTTATTTATATTATGTCAAAAAGCATTGTGTTTGAAGTGTTGCTGCAAAATTCATTTGTGAATTGACCATGTCACTGTCATCTGGGATTTCACAACATGTTTATGAGAGAGAGAGAGAGAGAGAGAAAGAGAGAGAGACATAAAAGTATAATATCCAACTGCAGCTATTTCTCAAGTATTACAATTAGTTCAGTGTAGTAAGGATTATAGTTGTGGTTTGGGGTAAGAACATGTTTTCAAAGCGACATCAGGTGCTACTCTTCATTTGCTAGTAAACTGAGCATGTGCAATGGACATGCTCTTGTAACTCTGCAGGAAAAGGTTGTTCACTAAAGCATCTACTGTTCTCACCGTGATGATCAAGTGTCAAATCTTAACTTCTGGCATTTAAATGTATATCCTGATTTATTGGAGTGGACCGAAGATTTCTGACTAAAGCCAAAGTTGAATTTACGTGAATCAGTGACTGAGTAATATATAAGTTGCAACATAAAATCAGTTTTTGATCTGTTCAACAATCCTAGTTTTTGCAAGAAGAAAAACATATCCTCTACATATTCACACAGGATTTCCCATCTCTATTGAAGGCATGCATGTGTCCACTTCTACAAAGCTATCTAAAATACTAGATATACATTTTGAAATAAACTGGTCACATCCCACGTTGACTAGACTCTACCTTTAGTTGATTTTTATGCTATGTTGGAATAGTTCACCTTTCATTTATTGCAAACTAGATTTATATTGGAAGGACACTTGAGATTCCTTTCTTGACAGTGGCAGTTAAGTAATGCGTTGGTGACAATATTTCCATTTTGAGCACACTATATGGAGAACTGCAGAGTCTTTGTTTCCACATGAATGCCCCATGATAGCATATATTCATTCTCCAAAGGAGGCGCAATGCAGACGGGGTGTCACACAGAATCTACACACACACACACACACACACACA
>NW_006799939.1:801069-819578 GCF_000485575.1 Poecilia formosa
CACACGCACACGAGTGCACGCACAAACGCACATACACTATGTAAATAATGCATGTGTCTTAAAGGGTTTCACCCCACTGCAACTGGCCCACTTCAATTAGAGTGCTTTGCACCCATTTTCACTCTCTTTTCTCATGTCTGCTTCTTCAATGTGTCCTACATTTTTCATCTTTTTTTTTTTTTACTTTATATGGTAAATTTAAATGACAATACAAGTAGAAGCCTTGCATTGTGCAATTCATATCATTTTTTTTAACAGAACAATCAGGTTTAGTTGTTATCACTTCTTTCTCTTCATTTTTTTCTTATTGAATTTTCATACATACAATGTATAGAAACTCAATAAAAGTACAGCTTAGCTATGGAAAAGGAATATATATGTAACATGGAATTTCACATAAACGTAAGCCTTGATTCCTTATCAAAACATTTGAGCATCTATGCACTATTTTAGGTTTGCATGAAATAGAGAAAATTCATTATAAATCCAAACTTTGCCACTTAATCCCAACTTTCAAAAAAGTTATTTTTTTTTATATCTACTGAGAAAAAAATACATTTAACAGCCTTAATGTATGGTGAATTTTAATCCCTATAGTGATTACTCGACAGTTTCTTTTATTATTGTTTATTATTATTATTATTATTATTATTATTATTATTATTATTATTATTATTATTATTATTATTATTATTCTTGCTTGCACCATTTGCAGACACATACAATAAATTAGAATATTACTGAACTTTCATGAAACACAAGCTTTTATTTATTTTAATGTTGTTGATTTTCTGTTTGCAGTTGATGAAAATATGACAAGTAAAAGTAGAATAGCCAACACTTCTGAAGTGTTGGCTATTGAGAAGTCCATTTAAAATCTGCTGAAACTTTCTACAGCCCGACTCGGAGTGGGAAGTACCGCCTGGAAAATGGTTCTCCGTTGCTCTGTCTCTCTCGTGTCTCATTTTAAAAGTTTAGGAGCGATTTCCGTAGTTATGAAGTTATAGGCGAAGTCTGCTGGAGGACAAACTAACCACTTTTCCTCACTCTGATGCTTTATTCTTCTGCTGCTCTCCAGGTTGCAACATTTGCTGTTATTTCAACTGTTAACTTTATGTTCTCTCATTATTTTTTTCCTCTCCATAGAAGCTACATCTGGTGCTCTGTTTGACTGTGGTCCCCTCCTGGAGGGAGGCATCGCCTAAGATATTGCTGCCAACAAATCAATGTTCTCTTTCTTCTTTTAACTTTATAGTTGTTTTTTAAAGTCTTTTTTCCTGGCTCGTAGCCTTTATTTGACACTGGTCAGACAGTAAAGCCGGTTGTGAGAGAGGAGGAAGACAAGCAGCAAAAGTCAATGGGATGGGACTCAAGTTGTGAAGGCTGTGTCGAGGACTAGTGCCTCTATATGGGTTGCATGCTTTAGGAGGGATTGCTTTAAAGTCAACAACACAACGCAAGAAATTGTCTACTGTCTCTACGTGCTCGTCCAGGAGGAGTGAATGCTGCAAGTAACATGGAAACCCAGCATGCGCGATGCATTCCTGCTGGATGAGACAGCAGGTGTCTGTGCACACACAAACGTTACTCTGATTTGAATAATGAACAAAATTGAATGCATTGTTTGGTAGCTAAGATCCAGTAGTGTGCTCATTTCTCATCAAGAGTGGAGCTATTTTTGTTGTTGTTGTTGTTGTTGTTATTTAGCGCTTTGCTAACTTTAAAAACATTTAGCGCACATAGTTTCCCCTAAGTAAACTATTCCAGATAAATACTGGAAATTTAATTTCCAACTGAAAGTTTTACGACTTTTTTATTTTTACAGCTGAAAAAAAAGAAGTTTTTTTTCCTCTAGCTGTAAAAAAAAAAGTTTTTTCAGCTGTAAAAACTTTCAGCTGAATAAAGTTTAACATCTGTGTTGACCTTTTTCGGTTCTACACTGTTAATTCAAGTAGTTAAACGTTAACATTCATGCTCTTATTTTGAAGTGGGTGAAGAAAGTTTGCACAGCAGTTCCGTTTCCTCTTAATACATCACTCTTTTTTTTACCCAATAACTTTATTTGAAACAGACATATAGGAACACAAACATGGACATTAGAGAAGAAGACATAAACATAAGTCTACTGATCATAGACTATGTAAATTATGTCAAAGGGAAATTGGCATTTGATATAATTGGGATAGAAGCTAACATGTTAGCATTAGCTTCTGCCCATATCTTATTGGTGTAATGTTGATTATTGCTTCTGGGGAAAGTACAACTAACTTTTTAGCTCGCTGTATCCATCACTTCTAGGATTACTTGGAAATGTTGTTTGTTTGAATTTAAATGACTTGTTTGTAAAGTGAATCAAGATGTGATTTAATGTGAATTGGTGGAATATAAATGAACCTAATTGAAATTTAATTAAATTCAAAATCCACCTTTAATATGACAAACGAGCCTCACTGGAATGCAAATTATAGATATACACTGCTCAAAAAAATAAAGGGAACACTCAAATAACACATCCTAGATCTGAATGAATGAATGAAATATTCTCATTGAATACTTTGTTCTGTACAAAGTTGAATGTACAAAATCACACAAAAATCATCAGTGGAAATCAAATTTATTAACCAATGGAGGCCTGGATTTGGAGCCACACACAAAATTAAAGTGAAATGTTCCCTTTATTTTTTTGAGCAGAATATTAATCTGATTGTAGAATTCTAACTAATTACATTTTATTGTAGTAAGAAATAATACTAGATATATGCTACCTCTGTTTATCTCTTTTCTAGTTTCCCAACAATCCATAATATTGACGTTTTAGTAGAATTCAGCTTTAAGCTGGTGTTCATTTTCATTTTAGTGTTAGCCTTCTACTGATCTAGAAATTTGAAGTAAGGCCTTATGTGACCCCAAGTTCTTAAGATGCCTCCCCTTCAGTGACTTTCTTCCATTTCACCAATTTACTTCCACTCACTATAAGAGAAGGGCTTGGCCCAGTCTCGTCTTCTCAAAACACATCTAATTACCCCAATGCCAAGCTACTCTCATCCATCACATAATCTTTTGGAGACAAGGTATTAGCACTCCCCGTCCCGTCAGCCAATTACCTTGTGCCTTCTGCTCGAGTCACCTGCATTGCAAATGTGACCTTTACTTAGAGGGCTGATTGCATGTTTCCTTGAGTGTGTAAGAGATCGCAGGGTTTGCGAGTGTGTGTGCATGCAATCAACAAAAAAGTGTGTTAGGAAATTGAAACTATATCACGGCTTTTTCAGATGCATGCACAAAAGCGGTCCGTATGTATGCAGGGAACATGCAGGGGCTTCAGAGTTTCAGACTGAGATCAATGCTTAGAGAATGTTCTATTTGTCTTTATGTTTACATAAGAAATGGAAGTCTACTGTGTGTGTGTGTGTGTGTGTGTGTGTGCATGTGTGTGTGTGTGCGCGCACACGCAAATGGGCTAGGGGTGGTGAGTAAGCCCTGTGAGACGCCCCAATGACCCCCTCTCACCTCCTCTCGTGTGATAGGCCGTCGTGAATGTTAATGTCCTGTGATGGCTGTGGAGCAAATAAGTGTTTCTGACACAGTACAGGCTCCCATTACAGGACCGGGCCAAATGGGCTCGCCAGTGCCTTAATGAGCCGGGAGATCAGTCAGCCGCAGCCACTGTACTCGTCCTGCACACTGCTTATGCAGGGACGGACCTCAGCACCATTGACCAGAGGGGAGGAGAGAAAACTGTCTTCTGATGTCTGAAAAAAAAACCACCTTTGCTCTTGTTTTTTTTTTTTCTTTCTCTCTTTCTTTCAGATGAATTACTTGCCTGGAAGTTCTAAAAGTTTAAAGTTCTTATAAAACTGTTTGAAAACAAAGCACATCTTTTTGTTCTTCTTTGTCTCCAGTGTTGAAAATTATTTGAATCCTACAACTTTAGAACTGTGTGTCTTTATGAAATGTCCATAATATTCACACAGTCACACTAATAAAACTCATGTGTTTATGACTCTAACCTCTGTAGTGACAAAGATGTCGACCACATCTTTGTCTCAAGCACTTATTAATTTAATAAAACTATTCCACTTGAATGTGAATCCCTTTTTGATTAAATAGCACCGTTTGTTTCTTTCAATTAGGGAGACGTTCTCTGGAGCACCTCAGGGATGCATAAGCTGTTTACATTGCTTGTAATAGTTTTTGAGTCTGGTCAATATGTGGTTACGTTTTTCAGATGACACTGCAGTTCTTAGCTTGCTGACAACCTGCTCTGTTTTTTTGCCGGCATACAATAGAGCAAGTGGTTTGGTTGATGCTCATCAACTGCACATTAACGACGGATTCATACAAATATATCTTGGAGTACCTTCAGTTGGAAAACAAATGTAGCAAACGTCTGCTCACAGATTCACCAGCATCTTCATCACATCAGGAGACTTCAACTGTTCGGTGCCTCCAATGACGTCTTGTTAATCTTTTACAAATATTTCTCCAAAACCGTATAACTAGCTGATTTGAACATCTAACAGTTTAGTCTAAATTTGGTCCAATTAGAGTATAGGGGTCTAAAACATGATTGTCACATTTTTTTCTATAAACTATATGTCATAATAATAATAATAATAATGGTAATACTAATAGTAATACAGCATGAATCCTGTTCGTTCTACTTCAGTGTTTGCAGAAATCAGCAGTTCTTCACATAGAAAACTTTTATTTAAGGCAGATATACCTGCATTGTTGGGTAGGAGTGAATTTAAAGTTAGAAAATATCGCCTGTCAAGTAGGTCACAAAAGCAGAAATTGGGAAATCTTGTAAAATGCTTTGCTGAAAGGCAAACTAAGAGACTTGACCACTGTGAAATCCCAGTTAGCCCTGCAGCCAGCGGATCTTATAAACTCGGTCGCAACCGGCCCAGCACAGTTACAAGCTTGTGAACAAAGACGCTGTCTTGCTCTTCTCCCTCTGGATTGTCAGGAGAAAGTACAGATTTGGGTTGTTATTTCGGAGAAAGACGGAAAACACATCGCTTGGCTGACTCATCATAATTTGATTCGAGAATGTAAAGTCCCACTTCTTGCTCCGAAGCAGAGCTTGGCGGGAGAAGAAAAGATAGAAAAAGAAAAAGAGAGAGAGAGAGAGAGAGAAAGGAGGGCCAAGTAAAGACAGAGCAGCTAGGAAGCAGACGTTTGGCTTGATTGAGACGCATGGCAGGCGGAGAATCATACAGCGAGTCAGACCACACACTCACAGTTGGCCGGGCTGTCTTTCAAAACTCTCCAAATAGTCTAAAGTGGACCTGTTGGAGTTACTGAGTCGTCACACAACATGTTGTAGCCCAGGAGCAATGGGCCTGCAAAGGTGTCTCTTTCTCTCGCTCTCTCTCTCTCAGCGGGACTTGTTAGAGGTGCTATTTTGGAGTCTTTCTGCTTTCATTTTCTTTGCTGCAAAACACTGGAAATGTTCTGCAAATGTTTTAAAATTCAAGGTCTGCGGTTAAATCCAACAAAGAAGGCTGAATGTGAATTAACACCTTTTAATGCCAAAAAGATTGTTGTCACTGAGATGCGCAGCAGGTCCGGTTTGATATCCAGATCCGTCACAAGTATTAACTGAAACGACCTTTTTCAGAATTTCTTAAGAACCAGCAAGGATTTAAGAATAAAACAAAAGGAAGAGAGAGGATGTAAGAAATAGATATTAGGAATCTGCTTCTACACCTGCACAAAAAGAGGAAAAAAAAACAACAAAAGCTGAGAAACAGTGACAAACAAGATATGTATTTAATGTGCTTATTCATGCAAGATGGATGTAAGATTTATATTTGGGCACATAGAGGGTCTATAAAGTACCGCATGGGTGTTGTCAAATAAAACTGATAAGGTGTATGTTTTAGCAAAATGCAACAGCACAATGTTAATAGTGAACAGGTTATACAATTTGTTATTTTAACAAGGATGTTTACACTTTTTGATGCTTAAGGTTATTGTTCAGTTTAAACTTTACCATATACAAGACTAAATACATCTACACTTCAAACTAAATGAAATGAGACTGAACTTTGATACACAGAAACATTCAAACATTTCAACTTTCCATTAGATGTACACATAGAGTTTATATTGGCTGAAAAACAAGTAAACATATATGTTCTAAAAATTTAATTGATGTCATTATTTTTATTTATGTTCAAATGTAAGTTTAGCTATACATATATATAAAAAAAGAAGTACACCCCAGTATTTACAGGGTTAAACATTCACTTCAAACTTTGAGAATTGTTTTTGTTTTTTGTTTTTTTTTATTCCCCAACAAACCTGAGGGCCTTATTTGTATGATTCGTTGAACCTCCTAAACACAATGGAAAATGGAAACAAAGGTCAGTGTTAAGTCTCCCTGGCTTTTGTTCTTTAAAACAACAGTACTGTATTGATCTGTCCTGAATGATAAACACAAATGTCTTGGTAAAACACAGTCTCTTTTGACCTTTAGCAATTACTTTTACATGGCTTTAGTGTTTCTGTGGAGAGGGGGGGGGAAATACCCGACTTACTTTTGTCTGTTGATTCTTTTTGAGGTTACATGACAACACCCAGGTTCAGTTTTACAAACTTTCTTTTTATTTAACAGAATCCGCCATTTTCCCTGTAAAAAGGACAATGAGAGCAAAGGTATGATGTTGTCTATTATTCAGCAACAGCTCAAATATAACCGTGTTTTACAAAATTCTTTCAAGAATATTCTTGAGCCTTCAGTAAACTTCCAATTATTTACATACATGTTCATGGCTGTGGAAAATATTTGTTTTACTAAACTAGGCTGAAAATTAGAAGAAGAAGTACTATAATAATAATAATAAGAAGAAGAGTAAGAAGAAGAAGAAGAAGAAGAAGGAGGAGGAAACATAAAAGGTTTAGGCTAATTTTAAACAGACAGTTGGGGGGATTGAGCTGCCCAAGTTATCTGGTGAGGGGCTTAACCAAGTGTCAAAGTTGAAATGTGTCATCATGACCCGTGATTACATCCTCTTGACCCTTCCAGTGAGCTCAAAAACAGCTGCAGATTGCAATGCCAGACTTTATTTAGGGAGCTCGAACTATTGGTGAGCACATTAAGATAACCAAGTCTGCCTACAAATAACAGCAAAACGCGACGCATTTACAAATCATTTTTTCCTTTCTTTTGCTGTTGTTGTTTTATTTTTATTTATTTTATTTTTTTTTACTTTTTTTACTCTCAACATTTGTGATTCAGAATTTGGAAAAAGGATCAAGGGTTTTTTTTGTTGTTTTTTTTCTGATCAGCTTAAGATGACGGGGATGATGAAAAGCAACTGCGCCTCAGACTGACACTTCTTGACCTGCCGAAAGACTGCAGGGAGGTGATGGCAGCAGGGGGCTGATAAAGGCCAGTCACAAGGGGCTGAAGGTGCATCCTGGACATGTTCTTTTGGCAGCAGGGCTCTGGCCACGAAATGCAAGCCATCACACACAACCAGCAGTCCGCATCAGCACACAGACGCTATCTCCAAACAGTGGAGGAAGGATAGCAGGAGGCACTTCAGATCTTAAAGCAGTGGGATAAAACGTCCACACCTCAGTGTGGCGGCAGAACGACGACAGCGGCTAAATCTGCTGTTCACCACAAAGCTGAATGTCGTGGGAATGGTGAGTGATTTCAAGCACAAACAACCCGAAACAACACACTCGTCCTCGCTGGGCTAAGCGTTTTTTGTTTAATTTGCAGAAATAACCAGATCTTGGTGTTATATGATTAGATTTTTATGAAATCAAGTCCTGTCTGTTGTAGCTGCTTTGCAACAGTATTTAATGATCAATAACTTCACAACATTTTCTGAATTTTATTGACATTTTCTGATAGACGGTTACAAAAATGCACGTTTGTAAGGCAAAGGACACATAGCTTTGAACATTTTTTTTTACAAAATAAATCTCAAAAGTTTGGCATGCAGATCTACTCAGCCAACCTTGAGTAAATATTTTGTAGAACCACCTTTGGAAGCAATTTCAGGTGGAGTTTTCTGTTTTCTGTTTCCCTCAATGTGGCACATCAAAAATCAGAAACTTTTGCCAATACTTTTAGCTAAAGTATAAGCCAAAATTTACCATGGACATCTTGGCTGAAGTTGTGCCAAACTCTTTCAATTTTTAAACGATGGGTTAAACTACACCTTGTAAGATGTACAAAGAACGCTAATACGCTAACTCTGCCTTCCCAAACCCTGACCTCATGATGCTGTTTGTTCGATAATGTTTTTTTTTAATTAACTTCTGAGCCCTGGACAGCACGGCAGTGTTGATATTCATATTCAAATTATATAAATGTGGTCTATGTTTATGAATACTGTGATGTCTGAAAGCAAGTGATTGCAGTAAATTTTATTTAGGGACATCAGAGTAAAAGGGTGATAAATAGTATATTCAGACATTTATCTGTAAAAATAATGTAAGCGTTATATATTATTTCCTGCAGACTTACCAGTTATATGCTACATTTCATTGATCGATTACATGGAATCCAAATAAAATTAAATTGAGTTTAGTCTTATTGTAATGTAACGACATTGTAGAAAGTTCAAGTGGTGCAAATACTTACCAGGACAAACCAAAAGATTAATCCTCTTCATTTTTACTGGGAAAAGCATTCATGCTGTTGATTCTAAAAGGGGCCATGAGAACATTATTTTTTGTCTGTGTGTGTGTGTCTGTTTGTCTTGGTGTGCATTTTTTTACACACTGCCTTTTGTGTGTGATCATCCTTTACACCATTTCAATTAAGGCTTGATCACATTAGCGCTATTCTCACTATATTAATGTTAGCCGGATAGATTAAATATTCAATTAGGGCCTCATGCATGCAACTGTGACATCGCATTTTACGGGACGGCTACTCTCTGCGTGCGTGTGCGCACGGGAGGCAGAGAGAGTTCAAGTGTGTGTCTGTTGATGTGTAATGATGTGTAAATATATTTATGGCTCAGGGTCACAGAGGTATTAACCTGACCCAGGCTGCCTTTCCCTCTGGGGCAAAACGCCACACTGGTGATCGTTTGGCATCTTTGGTCATTTGTGGGCTTTCAGTGAACGAACCAAAATGTTTGCTGGAAAGATTATTTAAGAAATTTTAGAAGGAGGTTGTGTTGCTTTTATATTAAGTTTTTTTAAATGGCAAATATCCATGTTTTTTTTGTTTTGTTTTTTTTTCCTATAGAAGTGAAATGAAGTTTACAATCATATGATTCTCCCGTTACAGGCGGAATGATGTGCTTAGATAGGTGTTGGTTTTACCAAGTTGGCCTGGCCCATCAGCTAAATGTCCCATCACCCTGGCATGTGCCAAAGGCCTACATCTTATTCAAGTTTAAAACCTCTAATTGGTAACGTTTAAAAGGCGTTTAAGAGTGCCCTTTCCTCTCCCTTTTCTCATTTCCCATTTAATGTGTTGTGTCAAAGTCTATTACCTCAGCTGGACGTTTCTGTCCCTTAAGTTGAAAAAAGAAAAAAAGGGAGGGGGTGTAGAGAGTGAGAGGTAAGATGGGGTGGATGGCGTGTGGGGGGTAGAGAGGGAGGTTAGGAAAAGAAAAAAAAAAAAAAAAAGAGAAGCCATCAGCTGAGGTTTGCCAGGTCAATAAAGCTTTTAGATTTGGAGATGTTTTCAGGGGGAGCCCATTTCCTGCGGCTAAGAGTTGTTAATGGAGCTTAAGGAATTATCTTATGACTCTCGGTTCGAGAGCAGTTTATTTCCAACCTGGGCCCCCTGCTCCCTGTGTCGGAGTGGCGGAATATGCTGCTGTCAAAGCGGCTTAATGAAAAGTAACGCGTCACTGATTGCAGTTTTATTTGGCCTCTATGTAAAAAGCTCCTGTTAATTTACCATCACGCTCCCTCTGTGCGTTCGTATTTGCCACGGCTGACTGATTTGGTTATACCAGCCCTGCCTTTCTGCACACAGGATTTGTCCCTTCCTCTCCCTCCTCTTGCGTTTCCTTATTTCTCTGTCTCTGGTTGGAAAGGCCGTTTGGTTTCGAGGCCTGGTCTTCGTGCTAAATTTATTAGAAGGCGAGACTGTCTGTTCTTTATTATTTGCTAATTTCCGTCATGAGCGATTTCATGTGCAAGACAAATAGGGTTAAGTGAAGAGTGAGAGAGAAAAAATAGAATCCTAATAAAGGCTCTTATGTATAGATGTTTATTTCACTCAAAAAAAAAGAAGCAGATCTCAGTTGTTGGCTCTTTTCCTATTAAAATTCATCACTAAAGCCCTCCTCCTCTTTCTCTCACAGGACAGACAGAGTCCCCCGAGAGCTCCACTTTCGCCATTACTGTCAAGTACCCTTGACTCCTTTTCTTTTTGCCCTTTTATCTACAACAACTAATTTGAGTTCCCTTGCCCTTTTCACTTTTAGACGACGTGAGAGCCTCTCACATAAAAAAAAGAAAAGAAAAAAGAAAACCTTTTACACTTCTCAGAAGGGGAGTCAGCATCAGGTTTTCATTTTTATTTTATTCTTATTTATTTTTGTTTTTGTTTTTCTTTGTGGGGTCCTTCCTCTTGAAAAATGGAAGTGTGGACATGGCAGAGCCTCATCTCGAAGGCAAAGAAAAACCTGCTTGAGGCTCCAAAATCAACAGGGATGGCAATACAGGCGCTAAAATTGTTGCATGAATCACGTTGACAAATGTATTTTTTATTCCTTCTTTGTTTGCTCCTGTTGTTTAAAATGTTCGTATGGAAGTCAGTGGGGTCAAAGTGTTCAGGTCAAAGTATGACAGTGGCCATTGTTGCACAAATGGTGCCCTGGACGAGCCTCTCGGGGAACCATGCTTCTGATCTCACACTAACGACCAAAACACACAAACCACGACTCTGATATACATATATATATTTTTTATTTTTTATTTCTGTTTGGTTTGGAATAATCGAGTTAAGCTCTGACACAATCCACACGGCCCCAACACGAGTGGTTGTAGTTGGAGAAATCAAATCAAATTGTGTTTGGGGCCCCATACAGACTCTCCAGCACCTGAACATAAATTCAGCTCTTCAGATGACTTCCGTTTGAAGCTGTTAGAATATCTTACCCTTTTGACAGCCCCGCGGTGGATGATATGCTGAACTGTCTCGATAATATTATCAGAGAGGGAAGAGAGGTGAGGGAAGAAATCAATAGCTTGACATGAAATATGACTGCAAACATCCCAATTACAGGCTGTTTAGAGGGAATTAATGAGGCAGATCTTAGATACAGACATTGGCCTGTCTCGTGCTCTGATCTGCTTTATTTACAAGCTGTCATTAAATAGAAATTGATGTTTTCCTTTAAAAGTGACAGTAAAAGAAAGGCGTCTGAATTGGAATGATTAGAAATTGAATGGCATGTATAAATGTAAGTTTTAAGCGTCCCGCAGTTGGAAGGAGTCGTTTTCTGGAGTAAAGAGCGTCTTCAGCACCCTGGACAGCAACTCTCAGCATTAACCCAACATGACAAGCTCGTCTTCAGAAAGCGACTGCTTTTATTTCCAGTGAACAAAGTCGAAACGCTCTCAGTCACTTCTTCAGAGAGAGCAGTGCACATGTGAGACTTTTTTTTCTTCTTCTTCTTTAGTGATTCTCATCCGCTGAGACTTAAATTATGCTTAATTATTAACATTTGCATGCTCATAGTAAAAGAAATCTTGGAAAAAAAAATTAATAATAATCGCAGGTCTACTTTTTTGTTTCCCCTTCGAGTTGTAAACTATTATTTATACATTTTTTTTATTATTATTATTAATTATTATTTAATTCTGTGCGTGCGTTGGTTTAAATGAATCAACTGATCCGGATGTTTTACGTCTGTAACAGTTTATGAATACAGATAAAAATAATAAAACATAAAGGAATCGTGGAGACTTAACAGGCTTATCCACCTCGTATTTTTTTTTTTTTTTTAGTCCCAAAAGAAGTCTTTATCTGTGAGTTAGTTACGTTAGGAGCAAAAAAGTTTGTTGATAGTTTTTGGGAAACTCATGGCACTGTCTTTGGGCGGGTCTTGGTGCTGCTGCAAGGCGGCCGCACTCCTCTCCGCCTCCAGCACGGTGCCTTTGGTGTTCGTGGTCCAGGAGACGGTCGTGTTGGTCAGAGCCTGGCTCAAAGTGCTGTGCCTGAACAGGGGGTCGTGGAAAACCCCGTCCACCCAGTTCCTCAGCGTGGTGACCGGCGAGTCCTGCCGGTTGTCCAAGACGGTGACGGGGGAAGTGGCGGCGGGGGACTGGGTGAGTGAGGAGGGCGGCGCCTGGCACCTCAGCATGCAGGACGGATATTCAGTCTGGTTCAGGGACGTTGCTGTCTGTGCCAAAGACCAGATTCGAGGCTTGCCGTCTAATAATTGGTGACCCTGCTGCTGCTGAGTGTAGCACGACTTAGCCTGCTGCTGCTGCTGCTGCTGCATGCTGTCCGGCTGGAAGTCCTCCGGACTCGTTTTGATGCAGGTTTTACCCAAGTCCTGCTCCCCGCCGAGAGGCACCGGAACAGAGATCTTCAGAGACGCGTTCTTAATGAGGTGCTCGGCGGAGCAGTCGCTTGTCGTCGACATGTGCGTGTTCATGTGGTACCGATGCTTCATCTCACACTCAGAGCTTTCAGACTCGAGCGTGTCAAAATCGTCCAGGTCGCTCAGCTGGAGTTCCTTATCAGCTCGACTTCTGGTGTCTGCGGGGAAAGGGAGGAAAGGAGTTATTTGAAAAAAAAAAAAAAAAGGTGTGGGGGGATGGGGGGGTTACATTTACTTCGGGAAAGGAGCACAACAACGAGCCCGAGCATGTTTGATTTCACAGGAATCATTATTTGAACCTACCACAATCACTGAGCCTATACATTAAAAATAACTTAAAAAGTCTATAACAAAAGAAAATAAAAATAAAAATCCTTAACCAAGATGGTATCAAGACGTATCCCTGTATACAAACTGCTTGCAAAAGTCTACGTATTAAAACTCTACTGCTTATTATATGCTAATAACAGTTTTAGCCAATTTTTTTTATGACACAACTTTTGGAAATGAGCATTAAAAGTGTCACAGACTTTTTATTTGTAAAACTTTATTAATATGAACGATGATAAAACCCTGTAACTTAGTCTACTGTGTTACCGTAACACTCTTTTAGTGAGTTTCAGCAAAGCAAAACACCTTCACTATGAACAAAAATGTCCTTTCTAGTGGAAGTTGAATTGAGAAACATAACAATTGTCCTTCAGCAGATGTTATGTTGGGACCTCTTTAAACAGCTAAGGCTGTCCTGCTCAGTAATGAAAAAGTACAACAGTTTTTTGTTTTTTTTTCTTTTTTACAATTTCCTTTAATATGTTCTCAGCGCCTTGGTGAAGTGGCAAGCATTAGAAAGAATATATGTTATTGTAATGGTTAGTACACTGAACTGTAGTTTAACAAAATAAAGCAGAATCAACAACAAAAATCACATTTTCATGTGCAAAAACGACAAAAATCTTAATCCGATCTTTTTCTTCCTGCTTGGATAACTAAGCTTTATCATTTGAGCTTCATTGGTACTTCTGCTGACGTTTAAAAATAAATGCATTTCCACATGCTTTACCTAAATCATCCGTTTTTTTATTATTTATTTTTTTTATTTTACATTCTGCCAAGCAGCAAGACGTCTTGACACTAACCATCATCGGTATTCTCGCTTTTTATCTGCCCCTCCTGAGACCCCTCCTCATCCTCATCATATCTCTTCTCCTCTGAGCCCTTGTTTCTGGGCGGCCACGTCATCTTGTTCTCCTTTTTCAGCCTCCTGCGGGCATTCGCGAACCAGGTGGAGACCTGTGTCAGGGTCATCTTGGTGATGATGGCCAGCATGATCTTCTCCCCTTTGGTCGGGTACGGGTTCTTCCTGTGCTCTTGCAGCCAGGCCTTCAGGGTGCTGGTGGTCTCGCGGGTAGCGTTCTTTCGCCTTGTGCCCCCATCCATAGAACCGTATCTGCGAATAAGAGGAATACAAAGTAAACTTGGATTAAGGGGAGTGGATGTGGCTTCAGTTTTACAGGATTTGGGCGCTACGACTTCAGAAGACCAACGCTCATCCCGATGAACGTTGTCTCACATTTGATACGGAGGGAAATAGAGCCAAAATGTAAACATAGTAATGTATGCACAATTGTTTTTCTCCATAAAATTGCTTTCCAATATTGCAAATGTATCTGAATTAAAAAGCAAAAAACTGTCTGCTACAATCACTAGAACTTTACACCGCTACGCCAAACATGTAAGGACAAAGGGAAACAAAGACTTTCAACAGAACTTACTTGACAACATCAGCACTACAGTGTGGCTCAACTGTTCAAATCAACGTTGCCATCTGATGGCTGCCTCACTCGATCGCCACTTCCTTCACTGCATTTCCCCTTGAAGCCACACCTAGGGGAGCGCATGGACCTTTTCCCAGTTTCACCTCATCCACAAATGCAAACCTCGTGCGAACCGCCATTTAAAATGCATGGTGTTGATTTTCAGTCAGCAACGAGCTGTAAAAACTCCCCTCATGGGAACCTTTTTACGAGACATTTATTGCTCCGTCTGGCTTAGTGCAGGTCAAGCACTGCTGAGGGAATCAGGAAAAGAGGGCAAGTGTTCACCTTCCCCTTGCCCATGTTGTACCCTCTCAGATAAAATAGACTGTAAAAATTGTTTTATTGAGTGTAATGATGAGCCCTCAGGTAAAAGGCGGGTGTAGACACTGTGCTACTCCTGTAGGCCTGCTTGTCTCTCCCTGTGCCACACACTGATTGTATGGGCTTTATTTCATGCTTGCAGATCTATAAAGATTCATGCAGATGTTTTCTTTTTCTTCTTTTTTTTTTTTTCTTTTGCCCCTCGCCTTTCAATAAGAATGATTCAAAGAAGCTGGGTGTTGAGATTTTTGCTAAAGTCGGGTGTAATTCTTCTGCAGAACTCCAAGAACTCCCTGTAGCATTAAGTGGTCCTTTCTGATCAAGCAGCACACAATATTAAAAATGGCTGCCCTCAATGTGAAGTTCTGTTCATGTTTCACTTTCTTCAACTTCAATGGTAATTCTCAAAGCGACCTAGTGAATGACTTCAGTTTGCATGTTACCCTTGTTTTGGCAAAACCTTTTCAAGGCGGCACACTCTTCAAAGCTGTAAGAAGTCTTCAGGTTTAAATGCAAAGAGAACAGTTTTTTTTTCTTTTTTTTCAGTAAAATTTCTGATCAGAAAACAAAGAGAAGCTGCGTTTTAATTTAGTGTCTTAAGCACTCGTCCTCACTTCTTAGTGAGGTGACTTGGCTTTTCTCTAAGCCTCAATTGCAATCTATTTTTTGTATTATTTTTTATAAAATCAGGAGTTTGTCATCTTTCTTTCATTGTTGCCCTGACATAAATGTCACAGGACATGTGGGTCTTCCTCCTTTTAAAATTTGCACCACGCTCTATGGAAACTGGGTATTGCTCATCACGATGCTAACTTAAAATAATAATAATAATAATAATAATAATAATAATAATAACAATAATAAGTAAAACAATTGACATACCTGTCATATTGGTACTGTCCCAAGGTAGGATCATAAGGATAGTAAGCAGTTGCTTGTGTGATTCCCGCATGCGCAGAAGCTGCAGCATCTTTAGTATCAAAAGTACCCTGCGAACATACGTGTGATTCAATAAGTATCTCAGTTCAACAGTGAGAAGGTTGAAACGATTGAGAACGTTATGCTTCTTTAAAGCAACTGATCAAGACCCTGACCACTGATTGCAGGTGGAAAGATCTAGAGAAACAAATACGATTCAGCATTACGATTAAGAATAATACAGGTTCAAATCCAAGTTGAAAAAAAAGTTTTTCTTTCAACAGCTTAGACGTAAACTTTTATAAACATTTTCTGGCAAACGCAACAGAAAGGCAAAGCACTTTAAGGCATATTTTTCTACTTTACAACAGTTCATTATTTTTCATAAAACCTGTTTCTCTTTTCTTTTATTCCTGCAAGAATACTTAAGCTCTTAGTTCCTTACTCAAAAATAAAAATCCCAATCTAAATAAATTTGTTTATATTTTAGATCCATGCACTGTATCTGTATTTTTACTTCACTTAAAAAATAAGTTTGACAATTTAAATAAAATCACACTTAGATTTTTCTGCTCTTCTTATCTCCAGTACTTCATGTGACTTATAATTAAACTTGTTTTTTTTTGTTTTTTTTTCATCTGTTTTCTCAGCCTACAAAAAAAAAATAAAATAAAATAAATAAACGCTGAAGAAACAAACTGGCAAGACCTGCAAAGTTATTAACATGTCTGTTTTTAATTACTGGGAGGAAAGTCTTAAGAGGGTAAGCTTAGTGGCATTTGTGGGTGCAGGTCATTAAAGATTGGAAGAGAGAGCCTTATTTAAGTCTCAGCACACCGTGGCTCCATTAATCAATGCC
This sequence comes from Poecilia formosa, assembly GCF_000485575.1. NCBI lineage: Eukaryota > Metazoa > Chordata > Actinopteri > Cyprinodontiformes > Poeciliidae > Poecilia > Poecilia formosa. The sequence continues at coordinate 817,533 of NW_006799939.1, forward strand.
AAGAGGGAAACAGAAGAAAGGTTTACCAGCGAGTAGAAAGCCGACGCGTCTGTCCCGTATGCAACATAATTTCCATAGCCCTGACCACCGGTGTAGGGGCTGCCGTACACGCCTAGCGCGGCCGCGGAGCTCAGTTCGTGCCTCGCCGTGGCCAGCAGCCGGCTCTCATACACGGGACAGTAGACAGGTGTCTGTCCAGACGCCGCTACCCCGGAGTCCGCTATGGATCTACCAGTGGACTCGCAGCAAGTGGTAAGAGAGTTGGTTGTCATCAGGAACTACGAGGGAACAAAAAGCAAAAATACATGTTTGTCATGTCTGGACACTCTTTTACAAAGCTGATATTGAAGTTAGTATGAGCTGATTTTTTTTTTTTATTTAGTTATTTATTTATTATAAAACTCTGCGTTACATGCTTCAGCTTTCTTACAATAAACGTGTTTTTCGTTCTTTAAGACATATTACGTCTTTAGAAATGATCACATAACTCATAACTTATGCATATCAGAAAATAAGCAACACAACACAGGAAATTGTGGCGAAAATGTTCGCGTAAAAGTGCCCTGAAGGAGCAGAAATGTTCGCCTTGATTCGGATAAAACACGTGCTTAACAAAAACAACATGTTTTTTTTTCTATCATCGTTCCGTAGTACCAAAAAAAAAGAAGAAAAAAAAGTAATGGAAAAATGATTTTTATGGCTCAGAGCCAAAGGCAAACAGCAGCTGGCTTGTGGTGTGGCGTGTGCCGAACAAGTTGGCATGCGTGTTCCAGCGCTGATAAACATATGGTTGACATTACAGACGGGCTATTATCTTACAGAAATCAGTGAATGGGAGGTCGAGGGAATCGGGTTACCCCCTCGTTTTAACCCCCTTTTTTTTTTTTTTCTTTCCCTCCTCCACTAGAAAGACACAGGTATCACTGGCTGCAACACGATACCTTTCCCGTTAGCCGAATCTTGTCTAAAAGTGCGCAAAATGGGATCAGGGTTTAAATCAATAAGTGACTCGGTCACGTTAAGAGGAAAAAGTCAAGGATCGCCACCGTAAAGATGCGAAAGAAGAAGAAAAGAAATACGCGAACTTACTTGTGGAGCAGACGAGTATGGATATCCAAATTGTGGATATGACATGGTAGAGAGGTCCCTCGGTATCCAGAAATAAAGCGAGACTGAAGGTCTCCACTCCTGCGCAGGCTGTGGCTCTGTTTCACTGTTCCAATTGATTGGCAAGCACAGGCTCCTAGGATGCTTATAGGGCGAAGCACAGTAGCATGTTTAATTTGGGTTAAAAAAAAAAAAAAAAAAAGCAACCCTTTATGGAAAAAGTCTAAGATAAAAAAAAAATAAAAAATAAAAATAAAAATGAAAAAAAAACCGCAGTATTCTTTCCCCCCCCTCTCCGTCCTTTTAAAGTCTGTTAGAAATAAATTAAAATGCCTCGAATAATCACTCTCTTGTCGGGTACATATTTTTACCTTATAAAAAAGTAGTATAAAGGACGTCAGCAGCTGAGGCAGGTTGTTTTAAACGGAGAGGACTCTGACGTCAGAAGTTTCCCACTCAGAAAATGACCAGACTGTAACTTTAATATGCATTTTTTGTCTCACACAAACAACACAAAAAAAACACACACACTAAATAAATAAATAAATAAATAAATAAATAAATAAATAACACCCATTAACTGAAGAAAATGGGATAATAAAAAAAAAAAAAAAAAAAAGGAACGAAAAAATGTCTTTGCACTGAGATTAATTTGGACTCCTAATCAATCAATTAGGCCAATCAGTGTCTTGACTGTGCAAACATATGTATTAGTTTAAATGCATTAGGCCGAATCAAGTGCATTCTTATCGTTCTTGCACGCTGAGGTAATTACATAAGGAGCTAATTGATTTTTAATTTCAAATTATCACATTAAGCAGGAAGTAATGCAAATTCAATTCAAGACGTCACGAAAGCAGTACGTGATCTATCTATCTATCTATCTATCTATCTATCTATCTATCTATCTATCTATCTATCTATCTATCTATCTATCTA
>NW_006799939.1:819588-918286 GCF_000485575.1 Poecilia formosa
TCTATCTATCTATCTATCTATCTATCTATCTATCTATCTATCTATCTATCTATCTATCTATCTATCTATCTATCTATCTATCTATCTATCATTTAGTGTTTGGGTCTTGTAGAACTGTCAGTGGACAGTAACCAAACACTTAAAAGCCACCAAACTGCAAGGCTCGCAACCAGCTCGCCTCTGTTGCGCGCACCCTTGCTTGGAGAATCCCGGGCTGAGACATGTGGATAGCCCCGGGGGTCACTCCTCAAATTAATGATGATGTACTCCTCCTCCTCCTCCTCTTTTTTTTTTTTACCTCCTCACTCCCCTCCCTCCCCTTTACCCTGCTCTCCAGCTGGATATCTGCCTGCCGGTGACAGGTCGATTGAGAGTGATTGATGACTATCTGGGGGACCGGGGCCAACATAATAATATGATACCGGCACCTCACAATAATTGCTCGCTTTCATTTACAGATGAAAGTGGCTATATAGGGGTTGTAACGACAGGGAAGGCTTGCGCTTTGGCATGGAAACTTTTGTTTTGTGCTTTTTTTTTTTTTTTAAGGCCGTTTCTAATGCCTTGGGGTGGGCGGACTTTATAAATTGTCTGTTCCTTCATTCATTTTGACAAATTGAATTATAGGGGGTACCTCCAAGCAAATGGCCGCATTAAAGCAGCGAACAGAGGGGGGTTAAAAGAGATCAGCCAGCCCTTTTAATTTGCATTAACTCTAATGCCACCTTAACAACCCGTCGGAAGCGCTCAAGCGTGCACTCACTCACATCTACAGCAAATGCAGCTTCATTTTGTCTTATTCGTTTAGACTGGGTGGGGGAAAAAATCATTGGGGTTAATGTGACACACAGTGCATTAAGTGGGAGGCGGGGCCCGATTAATCCTCAACATCACGCCCAGCAGAGAAGCAACAGGACCGGCACAAGGTTATGTGGCCCTAAGCAGAACTTTACCTTTGGGGGTCTCGTTTTCCAACTGTACCCGGCGTGGGGTGGGGCTCCGAAAAGTTTCAGGAGGAATGGTCAGATGAGGGTCACAGATAACCTTTGGGTTGCACGAAAGCCACGAAAGCTGAAAGTCTCATTCTTCTTGCTTTCCAAGGTGGGTAAAAAAAAAAAAAAAAAGGAGAACAAGGAGGGAAAGAATTGGAAAAGAAAAAATGTACTTTGTTCAGTAAATCATGCCAGTCAGCTTTGCAACTTCCATCTTTAACTTCTTTTGTGTTAAAATAATGTAGGAATTTTTTTTTGTAATTATTTTTATTTTTGTTTTCACTCACTCACTCACTCACTCACTCACTCACTCACTCACTCACTCACTCACTCACTCACTCACTCACTTTTCGGAAAATGAGGATAAACGAAACTTTTTTATTATTGTTGTTGCTCAATTTATTTTAAGCACACACTGTTTTAAGTTGGACTCTACTGTCATCACAGGTAGGGATGAGAACTTTTAAAAAAAATACCTAAATTATGTTATTAGGTTTGTAATTATAAATAAACTTTGCAACTTGATGAAACCTTTTTTTTTTTTTCTCTCATAAATGTTAAAAAATAAGTGGCCCTGGTAGCCAACTACTCCTTAATGTTCCCACAAGCCCTATGTAATCATACCCATCTTGGAAATATTGGGAATATTGAGGTCTAAGATTTAATTGTTTATTTATTTTCAAACAAGCATGGTGGAGAAGTCTGATAATCATTCGTCTACATAGAAACAGTAACCGTCTATATAGAAACAGTAACAAATAGCATTCAAATAGCATTCAGATATCAAACTCAAATTATAAAGGTCTACCTGTGTTTGCGTGTAACTGAGGCAAAGCAGTTACTTTTTGTCGCTCAAGAATGTTTCGGGCCTCTAACTTCCAGCTGGAGACCCTGGACAGCTGTAAATATCTGCAAAGCTGTAGCTGATATTTTTTTTTTCTTTTACTTTGTCGCATTTCTCATAGTTCTTTTTTTTTGTTACTTACTGATTATATTACCAAGGATCTCTGGCTCTGCCTACTATTTGCATACACCCCTACGCATATATAGAATGGGGCAGGCATGTCCTAAAAGAACGGCCACCACCCGCTCTTCTCTGGTGTGCACCTTTTCATTATCCACTGCGTTATCCACTGTTATCAGACGCGCATAATAAAATATTTAGGTGCACCAGTGTATGCTTTTAGACATAAAATGAAGGCGACGGCAGGAGTTACTGTTTGTTTAGCGTTTAAAGATTAAAACAGAAGCTTCTGCTTTTTTTTCCCTCACTTGAACAGATGTGGGCAAGAAGGAAAGAAGGGATGCTTTCAGTGCAAATTGGAGCAAGTGAAGGATAAAAATGTGTGTGTGTGTGTGGGTTTCTTTCCTTATTTCAAGACAAAGAGGTTATCATTTTAAGCCTGGTTGCATTTTCACAGGGTTTCTTCCCCTTTCAAAGGAATTAAACATGATCTTCAAGTGAGAGATGTAATCTCTTGCATGTAATGCAGATGAATAGGCAGGTTGGAGATGGTTTTACTGCTCAGATCAGAATAGATTTATCCAGTGTTCTGCTGTGATCAAATGTTGGAGCATTTATCATGTTCAATGAGCAACATAAATCAGCCCAGTCACTCATAAAGCCTATTAGACTATGTGTGCGCTTCGTATCCTGGCAGTGCATCAATGTGTATATGTTTAAAAATGTGTTTCCCTGTTTGCAATTGGAAATTTAGAAAGTTTAGATTGCAGTGTTTTCAGAGTGAAAATTCCCAAACTGTGATCTTGGATGCGTTTTGAAGCAAGGGAACTAATTTGCATCTCCTTCCGAACTGAAAGTCCCGAGGAACATTGTAATCACGAAGGTGTCACGTTCATGATAATCTGTCATTGATTAATGAGACACAAAGGAGGAAACTGAGGAAGTGGTGCGTGTGTGTTTTGGTCCGTCTGTGTTGGCGAGTTAAAGACAGACATATAGTTAAGACCCAAATTATTCACACTGATTTAGAATTAAGGTGATTTTCAGTTCTTGCTTATAGGAAACGAGAAAAGCATCTAAATCCATGTAAAATGAATTTCAGGTTTTAACTAGATTTTATTAGAAAATGAAACATCGACATTTATTTGTACCTTTCTCAGTAATCAATACTAAAAATCCGTGGGCATTACAGCGTTAACATCTTTCTTTAATTTGCATCTTTTTTATATATTTCCACTGGTAATTTCATAGTTTACCAGATGACCTCCAAGTCCTTCAAGTTGAAAAGCGTCCATGTCTGGCAAATTCTAACTTTGGACTCTGACTTTGCTCCTCAATAGGTGAATATTACTTCCAGTTAAAATATGTTACTAAGATTAAAACTATTACTTAACTGTGTAAAAATTAACTTCATGATATAAGAATATATGTATTCAGCAACCAGGGCCGGTTTCAGGAAGAAAGCTAATCATAATAGATTGACAGTTGAGTATACATCAGCTTTATAGTTTTATCTTTGTCCATAAAGAGAGTCTATATTAAGAAAAAAAATAATCCGAGATGGACAAGAAACTGAGTACAGAGAGATGGTGGACCGCTTTGTGGCATGCTGTGAACATCTGTAGCAGCATCAAAGCCAGTGACTTAAAACGGCTTTGAAAATCTGACAGAGAACATCGGTTCTGTTCTGAGGAGTGGAGCCACTGGAGATGATGGTGCAAAGAAGGATTTTACATAAAATCAAGAAAGCTACGGACAACCCTGAGCATTCTCTGTACGAGACTAATGGTGTTTGTTCAAAAAAAGACACAAAAACAACTGTGTCTTTGTTTGGAGGCTTATTCAGATGTGTACCGCTACAGGAGATGCTTTCTGCCTGCAACCATCAGCATCTACAATAACTCTTTGAAAAACTTTGAAAAATATAAGTTACACCAGCATTTAATTTTGCTTAAGGATCGATAAAGTATTTTTGAATTGAATGAAATGAATTTCTATTTTTAATTTATAAAGGCTAATTAAAATTGGGACATCAGGCTTAAGTGAGGCCATATAACCAGTAGTTCACTGGGACAATGTTGTAAAAACTAAAACCTTGCATCAGTGTGCAACATATACATAGAGCACGTGATGATAAAAAAAAAAGATCGCCAAGACACATACAGAATTGTTTAATATCTGTATTCAATTTGTAGGTGATGAGATGAATGAAAAAAAATATATTTCCAGAATGCAAACTGAGTGAGCCGTGAGACAAGAAAGTTGGTTCAATCATGTGTGGTTCAGTGATAGTGCTGATGTTAACCTCTGGCATTTTCTAACTCCCCAAAGTGGGTGAACATCAGGTGAAAGAACTCAGAGCGTAAGTCTCTTCATTTCCCTTTTATCGTTCCTGATGAAAGGTGAAGATTTATCCTCACTGATATTTCGTTAATAAAAATGTGATTTTCTTTCAATTACCTCTACTTTTTTCTTTTTCTTTTTCTTTTCTTTTTTTTTTTGCTATTTGTGACAGCGCTAATGGTGTTTGTTCAAACTTTTCTAAAATGTGTTTTTCCGCTCCACCTTGCATGCGACCAGTGCTACATTGTCTTGCGGTCCACTTTCTCATGCATTATTTTTGAGTCAACAAGGTAGAAAACCAAGCTGACCTCAATAGCCAAAGACAGCTGCACAGCCCAACTTGCTCTGTGACATGAAGCCCTGAGCAGCTCCCAGGCTTTTCAATAGATTCTGTGTTTCTCCTTTTGTAGTTGTTGAAACAACACTCACACATTCACAGGGAATGCTTATCCAGCACAACATTAACCTATATACTGTCTTGTAGTCTTGGAGTCCAAATGGAATATTGATCTCTACCGATCCTTCCAGAGTAAGTTTTTTTTATTTTTTTTTATTTCTTTTCTCAAGCACAATGATTTTTGTTCCCACTTCTTTACTTTTGTCCCTAAGGCCCAATTGTTTTTTTTTTTTTTTTCTTTCTTTGCATAAGTTGGATAGGAACCTGCGCCACTTTGGCACTTTATAGAAAACTTGGGGCCACTACATGAAATATCCTTGTGAGTTCAAGCTAGTTTACAATATTGTTTCACACATCATATTGACAGTTTATTAGGTTAGTTAACAAAAATGTTATGATAAAGTCAACATGAACGCTTTAACATGTAATACATTTTACTTATGATGAAACTAATGTATAGAAAATAAAAAATATAATGACTCATCACCTTTTGACACTTGGTCTTATGGATTTTTTTGATTGCTCCATATGATCACACTGTTTTTTATGTTGGCTTCAATTAGAGGGACATTCTCATCCTGGCTCTGTAGGAGAGAATATATATATTTTTTTTCTCATCTCATTGTTGTGGTTGCAATAACAGCTATGGGAGAGAGGCCTAGACACCCCTACCTATAGTAGTGCTCCCCGACTATTTTCAGGGATTCTAAGGCTTTCAAAATGTAGAAGAGCCATAGTTTGCTTCCAGCAAGTTTTGGGTCTGCTCCAGGGCCTCCTGCATGTGGAACATGCCTACAAAAAAAAAAAAAAATCACCAAAATGAGGCTCTGAAGCACCCTGTTCAGATGCCAAAATCCCTTTACTGATTTCTTTCAATTCTGTCAAGGAATGACTCTACTCTAAGCACCAATTATCCAATTCTCTGTTAACCCTAAGGCTAAGTTCAATAACCTAAAGACAAAGCTAATTTACCCTGCTTGTTTCCAGGATTTTGTTTATTCAGCCATAAGTTCTATCTCTTGACCATAGGTGATTTTTTTATTATTGTTTTTTTTAAAGTAAAACTGGAATTTTGGTTTTTGGTTCAAATTTTAAATCAATAAATTTGAAAGTTGATTTTCCAGTGAATAAATTTGAAAAAAAATCTGACACTTCCTCAGTCAATCACACAAATTACAGGTGGAACATTTTTTGCCGATCTCATATATCAACATTCAAAGACACTGATCATGGCATTAGAATTACCAAAGATGTTTTGCATTGTCATTATATTAATGACAATGCAAAATTAATGACAATTGCTGATGGTGTAGCCTACTCTACACCATCAGCAATGTCCTATGGGGTGCATGGGAGTTCGCCCAACAAGTCTACATGTGTTTTGTACTCCAGGAGTATGGGGTACCAGACCCTTCGATACGGGCCTGTAGGTCCCTGTACAACAGGTGCCAGATATTTTTCTACATTGCCGGCAATAAGTCTGGCTAATTTCCAATGAGAATTGGACTCAGTCCCTTTGTCATTCTGTTCATAACCTTTATGGACAGGATTTCTAGGCACAGCCAAGGTGTTAAAGGGTATTCTCTTAGTCACAGGTTGCATTTGGAGTAAATGTTATGATACTGACTGTATCTAAGTTCTTATTTGGCTTGACATGTAGTTTAATTTTGCAAAACATGAAACATTAACTCGAATAATAATTATTTCCATTATCTGTCATCCATCATGTATACGAAGTAATGGCGGAATTCTATAAAACTAACCCTCTATGTTTTTTGCTATAATAATATGCTTCATATGAATCTGCTAAACCTTTTCTTCCTGACTCTGCTCTTGCTCCCAATTCTCCTGGTGTTACTCCTCTTCAGCCGCTCTAAGAGGTTTAACATGTCAAAGTTCTCTCAGCTCATCCATAATTGATTGCCACAACGGAGCATCTTCGCTGCACTTAGTTAATCAGCTATCTGCAGGTGTTCCCTTAGCAACTGACCAGGCCCTCAAACACTGAAGCGCCATATGCAGACTCTTCACCCCCAAAAAGTGGGCACCCATTGTGTCTTGTAAATATAGATGTCTGCCCCTTGTTCGCTTGTTATGTCCCATAACTCAGCGTGTATGTCTACCCAAAACACAGGAAATGAGTAAAAATCATCAAAACCTTTGTAACGCTGGTGTTTGTCTGCCGCCCTTCTGTGGTAAAGCTGTGATTTCAATTAGCATAAAAAGGATAATCCCAAATGTAATGTTTTTAAAGAAAATATGCTACAGAAACAAAAAAAAGCTGTGCAGACAACTCTGAAAAATGATATTTTCTTAATTTATTAAAAGATATATACATTTCCATGTCAAATAAATTATATTCATGTTGGTTAATAAAGCCCATGACAAAAATTACATATTGTTTTTGGTCCATTTTAGAGAGTAGTGCAAACTCGATGGTCAGCAAGGTTAGTAATACAGTTTGTTCAAATGAGTGTGTGTTTGGATGTGTCACAGAGAGCGGATCCATAATTCACATACACACTCACACACACCCACATGTTAGAGTGTCAGAAAAAGCCATGACTCCCTTGGCTGCTCCAACACCTGTGACCACTAGTGGTGCAACCATGTGCAGTCACCAGTTCTTGAATATATTTTCACCATATGGAGTTAGTACAAAAGCTTTGATTTGTCTTTTTTCAGAAAAATAGCAAGATGAAATATTTTACAAGATAAAATTCTGTTTCCTACATGCGGACTGTGATAGGCCAATGGGGTTGTTCATAATATCATACAATACATTAAAGATTGTATAAGCTATAATCTACTTCTTACCTTCTGGTAGTGATCCTCATTATTTCTATTGTCTGTTTAGGAACTTCCTGATGGACATTTATTTACACACACAAACAAATGGTCTTTCACCAACCGAACATTGATAAAACCATCAACTTTCACATCATAACCAACTCAATATTGTCATACTGGTGCCTTCATCTTTTGAAGATTAGTTGATAATCTATTACATACCATCTAGCTGACTCATCAGCTCTACATGCTGTGAGCAAAGACTGAGAACATTTTCATTGTCTTAGACTGTGATGTGCAGACTGAGACTCTTTTTTGGCAGTGGAAGCCAAACGTTTATTTTAATTTAATGTAATTTATTTATTTATTTATTTATTTATTTATTTATTTATTTATTTATTTTATTTAAAGTGCCATATACATATGGCACTTTGCTACAATGATGTGAAGAAGAGAGAGATTAAAAAATATTTCCTAGTAAAAATATAGGACATGTTCCTCTGCCTGTAGGCCAGTTATGGGCAGTAACACGTTAGAAGTAATGCGCAAGCAGACTGCGCAACTCCGTTGCAAAACCTGTTAGTGAGCGTCTCGCGACAATCACGTTTGAACGTGTGGCGTCAGGAGTGTAGATCAACAACAGACAACATGGAGTTTGGGGGTGGAAAAAAGAAAACAAGGAGCATGGGAGAGCGCAGGACCATGCTGCATTAATGTTTGGAAGTACCGACATTACTTTGACTCAGTGACAAAAACATTCGGGTCCTCTGTACGCTCTGCTTCGGAAGAAAACTTAAGCGAAAAACTCAATTTCACCGAGCAAACCACAGAAACCCCCGTATTCTCTCCACCGAGTTGATGGCTGCGGCTCCGACAGCTCTCTCCTGCTGAACAGGTAAAAATAGATTAAAAAAACAAACAAACAAAAAAAAAACAAAAAAAAAAAACAAACAACTCTTTATCAATCCTCTCTGCAATTCACCAATTGTTAAAATATGTAAATCTTACTAACCAATATATTAAATTATGTTCATTTTAGGTCCTGAGGTTTCCGTAACACCTTGTCTGTAGGAGAACTGAACCTACACCATTTTGCAGGTAAATGTGATTTAACTATTGTCTCAAAACAAAGACAATAGCAGTTTCTGTTCACATTATAAAATGGCTTTACACATTATATTAGCAGATAGCATGATTTACAAGCTTAGCACAGGTAGAATTAGCATGGTTAGCATTTAGCAACAGTGACTGTGTGTGTGTGTAATAGCCAACATTACTTGTTCTTCCCCTGACTCACTTTTAAGCACTGCAGTGGTAATCAAAAATGAAGGGAGAGTCTTTTCCCCTCAGGAACAACATATAAGCAGAAGAATTGTTTTTCACAGTGAAACATGGTAAGACTTAAATGGGGTATATTCACTGTTGCACTTGACAGACGCTTCCGAAACTGTAGATCATGAGATACTAATTTCCAATCTGGACCGGTGGATAGACATCACTGGTTCAGCTCTCAATGAGTTTAGGGCTTACCTCTTAGACAAAAGACTGTGTCAGCATTGGTTTCTTTTCCTCCAGCTCTGCTGCTCTCCACTGGTGGGTGTCACAAAGTTAAATTCCTGGCCCTTGGGTAATTTCTCTACCTGCTTCCAATAGGTCAGTCCTTGGGAAACGCATGGAATCTAGCCTCTCCTCAGCTGACCCGTATGTACACTACATGCGTTTGTTTCTGATGCGCACTTCGCCACCATTCGTGTTGACATCTAAAGCTAGGTTCTATGCTTCTCGTTTCTTTAATTTTAATGTCAAGAAGACAGAAGTCCTGTTGTTCAGACCACACATCAGCAATATGTGTGGTCTGAACAGCAGACCACACATATTATTAACCTTTCCTTTCTGACACAGTGTAAAAAAAAAGCATTGGTTACAAATTTAAGTGTCAAAATGAATTGTTTTTGAAAACTTGAGAGGCTTGGGAAATCTGTGGTCAAACCGGGTTGTTTCAGCTGATACGACTGGCAAAAATCTTGCCGGTTTTATCAAAGAAAACAGGAAAAGTGTCCATGTTTTTTTTATGATGCCTGCTTTTGAATACTGTAATGTAACTCTGTTACATTACAGGCTGGCTTTTAGTTGAATTGAAATTTGTTTTTAAGCATTTTAATTGTGAAGTTCCATTTTATTTGACAGAACTGCAGAATCCATATGAAACATCTTGTGCGTTCATGTCTGCTGACCAGAGGCTTTCCAAAAACCCAAGTAAAGGTAACAGTGTTCCAGTTGATGCCCCAACACCCTGGAATATTTCACTAATTATTGAAAATTACACATCACACCAGATATATCAAAGAAAGCAGTTTTGACGTTTTATTTTTTTCTTAATTAAAATGTCCAAGTCAAGTCTCAGACGAAGCTGGATGCCACATTGGGCATAATTCCATTGTTCTGAAAAAAAAAAAAAAAAAAAAATATATATATATATATAGATTGCCTTGTTGATAAAGCTCATAAGTCAGTGTGAGGTATTTCAAAGACGGTGATGTTCAAATAGACCTTTTAAAGTGAAGATGCGAAAGTTGGTACATATGTTTGGATAAGGTCTAAGTAAAAAAAAAAAAAGAAAAAGAAACAGTCCTCCAACCTGTTTTCTCCTTTTTCCTTTCCTGTCCTCATTTCTCTTTGTGAAAACAGCAACAATAATCAGAAATGACTGTTGTTTCCTCCTCAAGAATTTTCCATTTGTTTTTGGTGGTGATGCGCATGGATATTATAAAGTCATGATCTTCTTTCAGTATTCATCAACCTAATATAACTAGAACATTGAGCGTAGGTGCGTTAAGGGGCATAAATGGGGTGGAGGCCATGACTGTCTTCTGGAAAAGAATGCTGCCTGGGTAGGGCACTTACAATCATTTATTTATAATTCAACCACTGAGACACAAATGCACTTTATTGTCTCATTCTGCATCTTATTCTACCGGTAAACCTGGAAATGGGCTTAGTTTTTAATGAAAGAGCCATGTTAATATCAAGGCAGATAAAACCTAGCATGTGCAGACGAGACTGCAGTGTGGAAACCCAATCACAAGTTCCTTCAATCACCCCAAAGCAGAACAAGAGAAAATGGACGCATTTGAATATTTTCCTCCACCTGGACATATTAGAAGTATACAATATTAATAGCTATTTAACATGCATCTGCTTTTTGGGCCTCTTATTTTCGCAAATCTGCTTAAAAAGCAAGCAGGTAATGCAAGAGTAACAGTGGCAGCTGTGGGCACGACATGGTTTTTCAACAAGAGATATTTGCAGTATTTCCACTCTAATTCTAATGTTGGTCTTCCTCTCTGAATTGGCTGGAAATGGTTCTTATCTTCTAACAGGCTAATCTTACCTTTTCCTTTCCATTGTTTTCAATTTTCCAAAATAAAGTAATGAATAGAATGATTTTATTTCTTATTTTCCTCATATAATTTCATATTTTATTCAAGTCCTTTTGAAAAGGCCTTTTTTTTTTTTTTTTTTTTTTTTTATAAAAACAAAGGTATTTGGTTAGCATTCTCCCAGCAGTCCTCATGTGAGAGGTAGACTAAACCTTATGCAGGTTGTCTGTCCATCACATTGAGAGAAACATACTTATGTGCATACATTCACCCACAAAAGACACAAATGCACTTTTTGTGCATGTGTCAAAAAGAGTGCGTGTGACCAAGCTTCTGTTGTTTTAGGTCAGTCAGAATTGCCATAATTATTACTATTTTCTAATCATCACAACAATGAGGGAAAGAATATGTAAAATATTTACTTTTTTTAATGTTTTCAACATCAAAAGTTTACATAAAGAATATTTACTCTCTTTTTAAATAACACAGGGAGGTGCCAGTATTTTTTTGTGCGGACACAGAACAGAAGAGTTACCTCAAGTCAAGTTTAGACCTACAACCAGAAAACTCCTTGCTTGGAGGGCATGTAAACAACATGCATGGAAATATATTATGAAATAAAATCATATAGTTTGATAAGAGTTCTAACGTGTGATTTTAGCACACACAAAAAAAAAACTTATTGCAGATAAAACATAGACATATGCTTCAATTTGTTGTTTTGAAAACTCACAAGTTTCACATAGTTTTCACTTCTCTTGAGCTTGTTTGTTGGTATTAACATAGCTTTGGTCAAACATATTCTGAGGTACTCGTATGGGTTTTTTTTTTTTTTTTTTCTTCTGTTCAGCACTATCCTACGTGGTAGTCAAATCTGTTTCAACAGAGAACGGAACGATGAAATTAAAAATGTAATTAATTTACCTCCCAGGTGTTAAAGAATGCTGAGGTTCACAAAGAAGCATTGCAGATTTACTGTTGCCCAAATCGTTGATGAGAATGTGGGATGTATTGACAACTTTACAACCAACGCTTAGACTGGTGTGGTTCGTATAATTAAAATGGTCCTGCACAACACAGTAATGTCTACAGAGATTAAACTCACTTCTGTTAAGATAACGGCTTTAAGTTTGAGTAAAAAATGTGCTGCGTGCAGTTAAATTATAGCCGTAAAACATCCCATTGTTTGTTTCGTCTCTGCCAGGGTCACTTTGAAAAATAAAGCAGAAAATGAGAGGTGATATGGAAATAATAAAGAAGTAGGTGGAAGAGGGAAGTAATTCCATCCATACTCGTTTCTTTATTTTCCACTCCGCTGCTCACATTTGAATATTTTGAAAGGGATGCCTGTGTTTGCCTTATCATGCATTATTCTGAGACATTACCTGAGCCTCGCCGCTGCAATAAAAATGGTTAGGAAAGCTCTCTCCCTTTTTTTACAGAGGTGCACAACAGTAATAATATTCATACTTTAGCACCCTTTTGAAGTGGGGTCTTTCATTTAACTGTAGATTACATTTAATGATGTGGATGTTGGCTGTGAACCAGCGTGAATGGTAGGGTTGCTCCTCTAATGGATTTGTACAACTTTAAAGGCAGTAAAGAAGAGTGTATGATCTTAATAGGTGAATTCTTACTCATTCATTTTCTGTACCTGCATGTTCCTGTTTGTTGTGCTATAGGGTTATTGGATGCCATCCCAGCAGTTACTGTATGAGAGGTTGGGTAGATCCTGGATAGGTCCAGTTCATTTCAGGAACATAAACAAATTCTCATGAGATAGACGATCATGTGTGCATACATTTGAACCAAATGCACGCAAAGGCTGGTTTTAGAGTGGCCGGTTAATCTAAAAGGCATGTTTTTTGTACTGTAGAGGGGAGCTGGGGTTTCAGCAGAAAATAAAAACAGCAACCAGAAAGGCCACTGACCAAAATTTGCAGTGTCAATCATCTAATCACAAAAATCGCCCGACTGTACGAGAAAGTTAATTTGTTTTCTTGAAAGTTCAAAAAAAATCTTGTTGTGACTTTTTCAAGCGCATTCCGATTGGTCAGCTTTTAATTCACAGTAATTTGTCAAATTTTACTTTAGAAATGTTAATATAATGCAGGACCGGGACTATATTTTCATCTGCCTATTAATCAGACAAAAAGAAAGCCTTCATGCCAGATTAAAGAAAAAGAGTATCCTTGTAAAATGAATCTATTCTTTCATAAATTTATATCCTGCCACAAGGAAATATTACAATACAAATGAAACAAACAAACAAACAAAAAAAACAACAAACAAACATCTTAATTGCACTCTAATTATCAAATCACCCTAGAGTAGTTAAAGTCATTCAGTCATATATGAGTAATTTTATCCATTAATGAAGTTTTATTTGAGATTTATTAGTTGTGGCACCAAACACTGACAGTCGTGTTCCAGTTATTTTGATAACGGACAACCAGAATGTCTAGCACATCTTTGTTACATTAATGGATTTACTGCCATTCACCTAGACTTGGGCACAGACCACCACCTTGTCTTGAATAGCCAGACATACAGTACCTGAGCTAAACTGGCCACCTCCCTCCTTTCTTAAGATACAGCCTGTAAAGAAGTCACATTATTCCATTATCACCAACTTATTTAATTAAGTTGGTACAATGCGCTGAACAGTGTCTTACCCAACATGATAAAAACAAGCACCATAGCACGGGTCTGCCAAGCAATTTAAAAAAAATGTTCAAGTCATGAACAAACTTTAATCTTGATAATTATTTAAGTGGAAATGTCTTTTTCAGATTAAAATGTATTTCTAAGGCACTTACACTTAAGCTGGATCTGCCAATCAAAGGAACATTTCTCGCTTTGCATGGATTTTTATTTTTTATTTTTTCCTTTTTATATTCATTTCTCATTCCACTTCATTGCTTCTGCTTTTTGTTTTTGCACCAATGCTCACAGACAAATAATATGTGCTGGCCTTTTGCCCTGTCTCTCTCTCAAAAAATAAAAAATAAAAAAAATGTTTTTTTGATCAGAAAAAAACAATCACATTTGCTCTAGTGATGGATGGAGAAAATAAGAGGGTCTCTTGGAATGGTGAGGGAGATTTCTGGCTTGGGGGTCTTACATCTTTCAAACACTTCTTTTGTTTTTGTAATGCTTATGTGACATAAGGCTTTGAACAAGTGTGTCACCTTAAAAGTTTAAAAAGAAATGCATTCTTTGCTCTCACGCTGACCCTAAGCCCTATTGCCTGTGGCCATTTCTACCAAACACCCACGTGGGGGTCAACTCTTAAACCTCTAAAAGTAAAATAATAATTTTCTGATATTTAGGAAGAACTAGCAATATCCCATGGTAGACATTGAAAGAGGGGACAGAAATTCAGGAAAAGTGATATATTCCTTAAGATAGCCTGCAGCCTTGATGCTTTTTGTCTAGCCTCTGGACCTATTTTACTACCTTCTCTCCATCCTCCTCCCTCGATATTTGCCATGATTGCTCCATCTCTTATGACTGCTCTCCCCATCTCTCTCCCTACATTTTGTGCGTCTCTCTCCTTGCCCACTTTTCTTCCGAAGGCTACGGATTCCTGGAGCTCCTCTGAGAGAAGTGTGTGAAAATGCACAATACAGGTCCCCCGGCGTGCCCACCCCCAGCGCAGAGTGTGAGAAGAGGGCCCTGCATTTGATGCCTGACTGACCAAATCTTCTGCTAGATAGCTGGGCCTTTCTATTCCCAGTGGCACAGCAAAAGCGTGTCCAGAACTGGTGCGGAAGGAGGGAGGAAGGCTTAGTAATTGTATCAAGGTCTGTAGAGAGTGCCCCACCATCAACTCGGCCCCCCACCTAAACCCTTCCACACACACACATACAGACATTCACCTTCCTAAACCGCTCCTGAACCGCTTCTCAGTTAAAAGGAAAAGGGTCCCTGGGCAGAAAGAAGCAACTTCTCTCCAGAATAACCAAAAAACAGTGTGCACTCATATATGAATAACATTCAATTTATCACATGAAAGCCCATTTATTGAATACAACACCTTGCACTGTCCCCATTTCCATCTATTTTTCAACACCTCAATGAAAAAAGGAAATAAAAGTTGACTTTAATTCCCAAAGTCACATTTGGATTTAGTTGTTGGAAAGCCAATATGTTAAACACTCGTTTTTATTTTTATTATTGCTATGTTTGTTGTCATAAAATTGTCAATTTCAATGCCAAATTTTACAGCTTAGTCCACAAAAAAGGTGCCGTTTCTTTCTTGGAGACTTTGCGCTTATGGGAAAAGTTGCCTTAAACATAATTACCCACAAGAAGCAATATACCATAATACTATAATAACACAGAACTCAAAAAAATGTCATGGATTAAGAACAGTATCAAGCAATAACTTTGTTGCAGCACAATATTAGCTGCAAATCATCTCCCCCTCTTTTGAAGATGCTCTTCCTTAGAGACATCAGTCCAGGATTGGACTTGCAAACTGGCTGCAGACTGAACAGTCTTTGCAGAGGGACACAGTTCTACTGCAACATCTCTGTATGTGTCATATAGTTTAGCTGTTGCACACACATCTGTGTACAATCATATCCATTCTGTTACTTCTAATCCTTTTTCTCAGCATTGCACATACAGCTATACAATAAACCACTTTTCACTTACAAAAGGTTAGCCATTTTGATTGGCCTATTTAAAATCAAGATATTAAAAAAATACCATGTAGTGAGCAAAATTTTATTAAATCAATACAATAAATCAAACATAATTGTAAAAATTAGATGCTCAATAAAATACTGTGTTACTGTAGTAAGTGGAGCAGAAAGCTTGCTTCTCAAATGTAACATTTTCATGGAAACAGAAAAATGTTGATAGAATTAATTTGTTCATGCTAAGATATGCAAATGTGGCTTACTCCTTTTAGACACTGAAGTTTGCAAATTTAAGTAAGGTAAACCAATCTCAAGGTAAACCAGTGCAAACTGTTTACAAAGAATTTGTTCAAAATATCTAATTTTTGGAATGATTTAATTTAGGAAATTACCCTTTACCCAGGTTGGTAACAATAAACAAAATAGAGTAAAAGGATTGTATGCATTCTTTGGTTAATTCACAGGCATTTAAGAAATTGTATGTTGGCCAAGAACTGTCTATTGAGTATTTCAAAATCAAATAACTTAAAGTTTGTTTTACTTTTATGTAAAATAGTTATTGCATTCTTTGCTGGGCTAAGCTTCCAGTGTTTCAGAATCCTACTGACACCTCTGCCACCAAAAGACACATTGACAAGGTGTCAGCTTTAAGGTACAACATGTCGGATTTTTTTTTTCTCTGTGTACAACTCTCTGTTACCTTCAGCAGCCGTTTTCAATTCTTGAGTTTCAAAGGCTAGATGCAGTTGTGGGCCACACTAATGCAGTGATTGAAGGCAGACAGTACAGAGAAAACATCCTTTTCAATGAGAAATCCCTTTAGTGCCTTAGTCATCTGTCAATAAATTGAATCTGTCAGGAACTACAGTAACTTGGCTGCAAACAGAGAATGTAGTCTGACAAGATCTCAGTTGATTGCAATCTTAAAGACATCAAGCTATCAAAAAAAAGCAAGAGTGGAAAGCCAAATAAGTGTAGTGCTATGTCAAAGGTTCTTTGGACAAATAGGTCTTATAATTTGCACTCATGTTTAATGTACAGAACTGTTTAATTAATCTACTGGTCCAAAGTGGAATAATTAAGGTGCATCAACAGTAAGATACAGCTAAACGGAAGCATGTATATACACATTGAGGTAGAAATATAAAAACTGAAAAAAAAAATAAGAATAAGAAACTTATTTCTTCAGTTTTTTTTGCCAGTTTAGAGACAAAGAGAGAAGCATGCATTTTGCTTTCAAGTCTTGAACTCCAAGCATAACAATATCTGCGACTTAATAAGCCCAAAATCCTGGATTAAGTTGGTCTGGAACTTAAAATAAGAGCAATATAAGACTCTCATGGTAAATGGGAAAGTGGATTACCACAACTAACCGTTATTTTCTATTTTTCTATCCAAACACTGGGTGGACTTGGACAACTGGCATTCAGTTTCAAACGTCTCTTAGCTAATACTGATGTAAAATAATATGACACAGATGAAAGCAAATCTGTTGAACTGTATTAACTCAAAGCAATTCATTAAAAAAAATAAAATAAAATAAATAGAGGTGTGCAACTCATGTATTTCCTTGTTACCTGTTCGACCCTTGAAATAATTAGCAAAGCAGCTGTTTTATAGTGGACTCGCGTCGCTCATCTGCCTGCAGCATGTCTTGAGTAAAAAATCTAAACAGATGGAAAGAAGCAGCAAACTTCTTTAAAGGTATACTGCATGATTTTTTTGCATAAGCTTCTTTCTTTTTACTTTCTTTGTTCCCACTAGGGTATTTTTGATAAAAGCAAGACGTCTCAGGCATAAAATACAAATTAGTGTAAACAATTGTTTAAGAAAATTGGGCATTGTGACCAACATCTGATTGTTGACCTAATTTTCCCTGTACAGAAGCAGTTCTGCAGCTTTATTCCATACCTCCATCTTCTTTACATCTTTCTTGAGTTTAAATGTAATAATAAGCGTGTGATCACCTGCATCCACATTTAATTCAATGTTTGAGCGAAATTGACTTTTAAGTAGCAGTTTTTGAATTTCACAGCATTCTGCATGATTTTAGTCCCAATAAACAATATACCAACATAGAAGCAAGGCCAGTTTTAGTTTTATAGTAGACAATGCAAAATTTGATCTTAGTTTGTCAAAGTTTATATCAAGAACAAGGGATGCACCTATTTGAAAAATTGGACTGAAATCGACATCTCAAACTTATATTGATGTTACCTGATATTTACCAAAATCATGCAGCATATTTTATATGCATATATCACTACTCTTTCAATATTGTGAAAAAAATAAGTACCTCACTGAGATAGCTGCATCACTATCGCATGCCAACCTGGCCAACCTGATCCCATACCCACTCTCAAAATGCATATACAAATAGAAATAAACATTAGTTGCTAATATTGGCCCAGCTTTACTTATAGGACCAATACCCATATGTTAGAAAATGACTAACATCGGTTAATACCAATGCTGATGCCGATACACCAGGCATCCCTTCCAAGAACAGAATAACCCCAAAAAACAACCTTCATTTGAAATGGCATCATTCAAGTTTCAGAGCACAACAAGATGTACTGCAAAAAATACAATCCACATATTCAACCTTTTTGGAGACGCTACAGCAGGTCATCACATTAAATAATTATCTTTAAAATAGACCTTTCTTTGAAGATGTTTCAGAGAGCATCTGGGAAGTGTTTTCTCTCAACTCCCCATTTTAAAGAGGCATGCACAGCACTGTGCATTTTTGGCGTCCCTTCTGATTCATTACCCCCTTCGCTCACATGTATTATTCTGCGCCCTGTAAATATTGCTGCCTGTCTCTAGGGGCATATATATTGGTCAAGGCATTTTGACACCATTTACCTTTTAAAAGCTGCCGTTTAGAGCTCAATATTTTTACTCTAACTCCATTCCTCGATTGCACGGCATCCATGAGATTGCCTTCGCTCTGCTTTGATATGCTTTGATTGTATAACTATATTAGCTGCCTTACTGGGATAACTGAAAGTAGTCTGTTTTTCATCAAAGTATCATGTATGTTCAATGTATGTAACAATCACAATATGGGTTATTTGTATTTTCCATTTGAACTATTTTATAGTTCCATTTGATAATTCAAATGGAACTATAAATTATCAGATAATTATCAGATAATTATCAGATAATTATCATCTGATAATTATAACAACACTTTTCTGATTTTTATTTTAGGAGGCTTTGTTTTTTTTATATTGTGCAGTTACAGTTACTGTCAATTTAATCTAATTTAAAACATTATTACCATATAAAGCAGATAATCATTTGTACCTGTTTGTTTGTGGAAAAACTGCTTCTACACTATCTTTTTTTTTTTTTTTTCAATTACCATACACACCACTGTCAGCAGTTTCTTGTGTGTTCAGCAAAATGAGTTGGTGATGTTGCAGTGAATGAGAGATGTTACTTCTCATTCCCTTCCTGCAGCCAGGAGAAATGGACAACAGAATTTAGGAACCATCCTACAGATCCTTTAAAAGCCCATCATTTTTATGAGAATGGCATAGTTTTGCCATCAAGAAACTGTCAAACAATTTCATGAGAAAGATTGTTGTATTTAGAAAATACAACAAGATGGATACATTCTTAAAATTGTAGACTCGTTCTC
The DNA here is from genome assembly GCF_000485575.1 of Poecilia formosa. Classification (NCBI taxonomy): domain Eukaryota; kingdom Metazoa; phylum Chordata; class Actinopteri; order Cyprinodontiformes; family Poeciliidae; genus Poecilia; species Poecilia formosa. Next base: position 838,753 of record NW_006799939.1, read on the forward strand.
TTTCCTGACTGGTTGGTTTTTGCTGCTTGAATTTGGGTGAATTTAGCCAAACACTTGAAAATTCTGACCCAGTTTCCTGGGAAATAGAGTGCAATGTAATGACTAGGAAAGTAAATCTTTAAGTTTACGTCTTATACTAAACTTCTTGTAGTCTTTGCGTTTTACTACATATCTTACAGGTGCAATGAAAAAGTTCCCTATCTGAGACTAGGTTAATAAAATAACCAAAAGTGTGACGTTTTCCATGCATTCACCAATCCATGTCTCAGTTGTCCTCTCCATTGCAGACAAGAACAGTGCCTGGTCACTGCAAATGAGGGTCTGATCTGTTCATTCATCCCCTGCCTTTTCACACCATCAAACTGTAAAAAGTGACCAATACATAACTCTTCTACTTGAGGAGCGAACGACTGATCCAGTTGCTGTTTCTTTAGCAGTCTTTAGAGTGGACCCTTTTCCTGTTTTTGTTCAGACGGTAAAAACTGATCACAAAAATTTACGGATGAGAGGGTTGACATCTTGAAATTTTATTCATAGAAATACTATATTTTTAATTAGTTTTGTTTATCTGCTCATACACAATTTAGTTACATTTTCTGCTGCAGTAAACAAAACATTTGATGAACTTGTTTCTTAAGTTTTGACAATCCCAAGTGTGTAAATCACCTCCACAGAATGGACACTATCATCATTCATCAGTTTCTCCATACAGGGATTAAAACGTCCCAGCAGACAGTGTGGTCACTGCTAGTTAGACCACTTGAGAGTTCAGTTCCAAGCATTAGAAAGTTTTACAACTTAAAACCATTCACATGCTTTATTTGTATGAATTTTGTTACACAGCCACAAGCTTACACTAGATCTGAGGTAAAGAACGGTGGCTACAGTAGTTCTTTGGCGGGACAAAGACATAAATCTTACTGCCCTCAGGACAGCTGCTGGAACCAGGCGGGGAGCAGTTTAAATGCCCCCACAGAGTGGCTTTGATTCACTGTAATTGTCACAGTACAGTGGAGAGCAGCACCATTATTTCTCTCTAAAGACATAACCCCCACTACCATCCGAGCCTATAATACAAAGTTACCAAAAACAGGGTAATAAATTGCACTCTGTTATTCTTAAAACAAACAAACAAACAAGCAGTTTCTCTATGTTATTGATATGTTGCAGAGAGGTTACTGCTGCAGCAGCTGCAGAGAACTCCATTCTCACAGACACTTTGTTGCAGCAATGGGTAAGAAAAATTATCAGAAAACTGGTATAACGTTTTGCATACATTTTGTATTTGCATTGATTTTATTCTGTGTAATGCAAGCTTAACAGCTGAAAGATATGCCATCAAAATAGTCTTAAACATAAATCCAATTCATCAAGGGGGCATGTAAACCCTTTTCCTAAAAAACTTAAGCTAAGATTTGCCATTCAGGAGTCCAGCTAGCTAGTGAGTAAACCAGGATAAAATCTTAAAATCTAACTGCAACACAGGAACTCTCTCAACCACAAGTCTTATTAGAATAGAATGGAAACATCCTTATTTGTCTGGGGAAAGTTAAAGTAAGTTGTCTGTTTTTACTAAGTTGATTGTATTTTTGCTGTTGAACAATTAATGCTGAAACCATCTAAAAAAAAAAAAAAAAGGAAACTGTTCTGAGGACATATCACTGAAATTAAAACGTAAAGGTCTGAATAGCCAGAGAAGTCATTTTTTTCATAGTCATGTCTCAAGTCTTTGAAGGTCAAGTCGAATTATTTCAACACAGGTCCAACTTAAGTATTCAGTTTCAAACCGAGATATGATGCATCCATCACATGCACTGCATCTAGTCTGCCTAAAACACCTATTTGCACATGAACCTCAGCCTCAGGCCTTCCTCTGATGCAGATCATGTCGATGGGTTGGTCCAAATGGTTTTACAGTTGGATCCGCTGCCTTCGAGGAAGGAAGGGGAGGATGTGTGTTTTTTTCACATATTTACTTCAAGTCATCTATGTTATTTCAAGATAAACAAACCATAATATGGACATCATTACTTGAAAAATAAATATGCATGTCGGTTTACAGAAGAAAAAAAAAATTCTTACAAATAGAATAAAATTACCAGTTAAATTACCATTACACAAATTATTAAATGAACTTCATCATTCATCCGGGTGCTTGAGATATTATATTCCGGAGATCGAGAACGTGATTGACAGGCAGGAATGTTGGGGAACAGCACAGCATTTGTCCAAACAGGCCCTGATTGCATCAGTCACACCTGGCGACTGCCTTGGGCTTACCAGTCTGTAATTTCATGGCTCAAAAGTACAATGTCTCATTCTGTCAACATTCACCCCTGACGGAGACTTGCTTATTTCACTGTGGTATCCAGCAGCATACCCCACTGCTGTTTTGTGTTATTGTGAGATTGTTGCGTAATATACGTTTATTGAACAATTGCTGCTTATTATTGTTTTGCTTCCAACATATGCAAATGGTAATGACCCATAAGGACTTCTTAAGAACCATGCTGCTTATTTGCTAATTAGCAAAGCCTTTTAATGACTCTCCCAACCTACTATCTATGTTTGGAAACCAACTTACAATAAGATATGCTTTCCATTGTACAGTGGTGATAATGGCTTTCAGATAATCAATATGCATGGAGCCGTACAATTTAGTTTTAGATCAATATGCTTAACATTAGCAATACGTTATGCTAACAAGGCATGCCTATTTTGCAGCAGTGTTTAAGTATTCAGATTAGAGGAAAACAGCTCAGATTTATAACGTGCATAGAATTCAAAATCGGATTTATAAATCTATAAGTCACAATATACAAGATAGAAGCAACAAAACGGTGCAATCATCTCACAGTTCACTGAGAATATTGAGAAACCAAGTTTATTTAGGAGGAATCTGGAGATGAGACCAAGTTAATTTTTCACTAGTTTATATTAGTTTACAGCACAATCTTCTGTTGATTCCTCACACAGCAGTACCAAAATGATGTGAAAATAAAGCATGACATAACCTATAGCATCACCTGTAGCAAATATCACAGTCCAGTTTGAATTGGCATGCTTAAAGTAAAAGCAACGTAAATAATAACATCCATTTTTAATGAGTGAAAGCAGTTTGCTATAGTTGAAAAAGAAAAGTAATGTTTGTGATTGCTGGAGCCGTGAGCTGGAAGGAAAGTAAGTTTGAATAGTATGAATTCGCCTGAGCTTTTGCTTCCTGAAAGGCCTGCTAGGAACTGTTTGAAACAGTTTTAGGCATCAATAATGCACAAACCCTATGAAATGCACAATAAAAATGCTTAAATTGTTTATCCTAAGTATTTTATCTCTGCCCAGGCAACACATTTACCTTACTCACCCTTTGTGATCGCACAAATTCCAATGAAAATGGTAATGGTTCTCCCAGGTTCTCTCTGGCTACACCTGTGTAGAAAACCAGGGAACCGTTAGCCACATTACAAACACCTTGCGCTGTGTGTGGGCACGTAGCACATGTTAGCTCGGAAGGTGACGTCCTCAGCTCTGACTATTGAAGGGTTTGGCAGCTTTGGTTCGACTGAACACAGACAGTCGGTATCGGTGAAGCTGCGCTTCTATTCTCAGTTCTGAACTGGAGCTGCACATAGGTGGTGTGTCTTCATCCTCAGAAAGATGGCAGCCAGAGACAATGTCTCTCTGAGGAATCTATAGTTGAAAGATTCCTTCTACAGAATTACGAAGAAGCCACTTATTTCTGCATTGTAATGTGTTTTCATAGTTTTTACATCAGCCTTCTGTAGTTTAGTCCTTCATGCCAGTAAGCACAGTTGTATGAAAAAAATCTGTTTTTATTTTTAAGACATGTTGCCCAAACCTAGTTTAAAGTAGTTTATTTTATTGGTGCATAAATTAATCAGATGTTTTACAAAAGAAAGCTAATTTTCTCTCTCTACCTTCTGCCAATTTTTCATATAACTAAATATTCTAAAATCACTGAAATAATAAATTGTCTTTCATTATTACAGCTTAATATGCCTAGAGAAATAATGCTATGTTGATATTACTATTCCTTACAGAATTAATCCATACATAAACAAATAAAACTTTCTGCTTTCAGGCGTTTCTCAACTCATTCCTCCTTCATCTTTCAGCAATAAATAACCTGCATTTCTCTGATATTCACTTTGTTTTTCACAAAAGCTATGCTGTAAAGTGTAGTGGATTATGAAGCAATTATTTAAAGCTTAAACACAATTAAGACAATTCTGATATTTCACCAAACTGTTGGTAAGTCTTGCTGTACTCTCACGTGAACAAATGATACTTTATCAACAGGCACTAATGTTGTCAGAACATAACTACAAAGCAAGATGAATTATGAAAATAATATGCTTGATTAAAAATGTTAATTCCCACAATTTCCTCAATGATTCCTTTTTTTTTAAATATTTTTTAAATGTGTCTGTGGCTGAATGTCAGGTTGAACCTTTTAATTCACTACTCGAAAAGAGCCAGGGGCAGTAGTGGCAAGAGTTCAAAGGTTAGGTGAAGTGTAATGCCTTTCTGGTCGTGGAAAAGTAATTCTGTATCAGTCGATTTCAAAATGATCAAGGGCCCCAAAGGGCAGGAAAGTCTTTATTAAAACCACTCAAACTTGTTCTATAGAATCACAATACACACATTTGATTTTGGATGTCAGCCACAGAACGTATTTGTGTTTTTTTTATTTTATTTTATTTTTTAAATGATTGGAATAAATCCCTACCAGAATAAATGTTATTAATAAAAGTGTAAACTGATTTTCAGTAGGAAAAAGGAAGCATTGTATGTGTGATTTTCTGTGAAAATTCTATCATGTTGTAATGAAACCATAGTAAGTAGTATGAGTGCAAATGTATGTTCCGTTCATGAATATGTGTATCTTTCCGTGCTCCTCTGTCCTGACAATAGAGCCCTTTTAGATTTGCTGCTGATGGCGTGTCACGCTGAAATAGATCTCCCTCACCACTGACACCCGAAGTCAGACTGTTTGATGATTCCTAACTTGGGTCACTTCTCTTTGATTGACAGTTTGTAGATTGCTTGCCGACCAAACACAAGTCTGAGGGACACACAGCGTCAATAGCTCCCCACCCCGGCGTACTGACCCCACCTCTCCAGATCCTAATGTGTTATAATGTCTTTGCTTGAATATGCGGTGTGTGGACATCAGCAAATACACATAAATACATAATAATATTTGATCACAGTTACCTTTGTGATGTGGATTGTTTCTTTCTGAGTTGATTTTCATTTTGTGCACAGATAAAAGCTGCATGAAGACAAATTCATAAAGAGAAAAGGGAAAAACTAAAAACATTGTTAGACTAATGAGGCCTTTTTTTATATTTTAACATTTTGATTGAACGTATTGTTTCGTATTTATTTGTACGTCTATTGACATCACATGGTTCTCTGCATTGGTCAGTCCTTTAAACACACACACATACCAAGTGGCTATGTATAAACCCAGGCTTGTGAACTGAGGCCATCATCAAATCACAGTGAGCATTGTTACATTTGAACAGGAGAGTCAGTGGGCTGGAAAGACCCTATGTAAGTCTGAGAGATGGTAAGAGAGGGAACAGGTCTGGACATTTGGGTGTGTGTTTGTGTGTATGCGTGAGAGCGAGAGGATGAGAGGGAGAGGGAGAGAGAGTTTGGTAACTGTAGGTTGGGTTGTAGGAAGGGTTGATGATAGAGGGAAGTAGTGCAGAAAAGGGAAAAAGTAAAGTCTGATAGGGAAAAGTACAGGAAGTCTCTAAGAGAGAGCGAAAACAACCACGGAGAAAAACTGAAGAAAAGACAAGAATGCTACAGAAGGAAAAAGCTGAGAGAGAGACAACTTCAGAGTAAAGTGGGAGTGAAAAAAACAGAGTATGGGCGGATGGGGGTTACAGAAAGGGAAGGAGACACCCAGGGGAAGGTAGAGAAAAAGGGTTGAAAAGGTGGAAGTAGAGGAGAAGTGAGGAAAGGAGAGGTTGAAGTCAGGGGGGAATAGCTCCTGTTGCCCATCCACATTGATGGTGCGGGTCAGCGATGAATTCCTCCTGTTTTGCTACCTAGATGAACACTCTTGTGCTTCTGTTTCCAATGCCTTTATGTTTCTTTCAGGAGGATTGTCTTCCATTCCTGCATGGATAAAGGGGATTTGAAGGGTATAAAACAAACACTCTCACGTGTGTGCGTGCGTGTGTGTGTGTGTGTGTTTGGCTGTGTGTGTATTTATTTAGAGATGGATTGTCAATGTTTAAATCACATCAGGGAAAAAAAGAGAGGGAGGAAAAGACAAAAGGTCATTTCATTGGTAGTGACCAGAGGGGGTATTTGGTGTAGGGAAATTGGAGCGTATTGCTTCTGCGACCGAGGAAATGTAAACTGGCTGTGTGGGTTTGTGACCTCTTGGAGAGAAAGAGAAGGGACTAAATGGACATAAAACACCCGCTGGGAAGGTTCTCGATTCGTATAATGTAATAATAATGTTTTTTTTTTTTGTTTTTTTTTTTATGGACGTATGAATGGCTGATCAGTTTGTTGTTTTCCTCCTGAACCTGTTAATGCCGAACATAAAGAATGGGAGGAAGACGTAGGTTTAAATGTTGTGGCAGGACGAATGTAAGCAGTGACTTGTGGCTTTTTGGATATTCAAATACTAATTATTTGGGACATTTTGTTTTCTTTAACAAGCAGATAAACAGATGTTACATTCAATTTCAAAACTAATTAAATCTTTTTTTTCTTAATATTTTATCCAGACATAATGATTTATTTATTTATTGTCTGAATTAATTTTTATTATTTTTTTATTTTATTTTATTTTGTAACTACATAAAGTTAAGTCTGCCATAGAGAAAATCTCAACAGTGGAAGTATCAGAGGGTTGTAGAAAGAGTATAACAGCTGCCACCTTCTGGATTCTTGAGATATTGCAGGTGGCCTCAAATGGGAGAAATAAAAGCAAGATATGCCAGAGGCCTGTGTGACACAACCCGATATAAACATAGGTTTCAGGGAAGTTTAAAAAAAAGAAAAAAAACTCACAGTTGGAAAATTAATTATAAAAATGGTTTGAATTTTATGATAATTTTATGTAAGTAATATGGATAATTAATTCCCAGTTTTCTGTATTAAGAAAATAGTACTTTCTTCTTTAGATTAACAACTGATGTATGAAGAGATTTATTTTCTTGCTGTCATACAAAACCCATATTGACTGGTGTGAATGTATTATTCTGCAGTGCAGCAGCCCATTAACACAGAACTAAGCACTCTATAATGCTACATCAAAACCTTAACAGTTGACTGGGTCCAGTCACACTTTATCAATGCTGCGACATTTAAACACGGCCCTGGACATCCCATCTGCAGCCGGCAAAAATAAATGTGATTTAATACCATTTAAACATCTGAAGCCACACACACATATGCCTGCGCTTCCATTTGCAAAAACACACACATGCATGCGTATGGATACGTATATCGGTCCTCAGACACTTCCATTAACCCCAATATGAGGCTTTGCACAGGGTAATTTTCATCCAGGTCTGAAAATAAACAACACACAGGCACACGCATGCACACGTAATGCAAATGTGTTTATTGAGGTAAAAGTATTTGACTCTTTTCCATTATTCTTGATCAGTTAACCTTTAAGGCACCAGACTCTGATTTTTAATAGGTAGTACGACTCCCTCTCACTCCTCTGTCAGAAAATCAATGTAAGAATAAAAAAATAAATAAAAAAAAAACTTAAAAAAAATAATCATCTTGCTCATGTTTCTATGTTTGAGGTGTAAGAACCAGTAATTATATGTTTACTAGATTTAGCATCTTCTTATTAAGTATTCAAATATGTAAACATGCTTTTTTGTAGGGGGTGAGCTCTATTCTAAAAATCCTTGACGACCTTAATGTTATAGGTAACAATATTTGGATTTTTTTCATTTTCATTTTTGGATTTAGTCTTTTTTATTCATTTACTTAATTATATCCCTGTTGATCCCTGCTCTAAGATATTGGCATCTATCGCCTTCCTGCCTCATGTGTGAAGTGATCACAACAACTATCATCATAACAACAAAACAAGCTCTGAGATAATGACTTCATATAAAATCATACTGAGGACAGACATAGCACGGTGACTGGGGGGAGGACTTGTGTTTTGGTGTTAAATTGATTTTCTCTTCAAATAGAATTATGTGTGCTCTTCTTTCCCACCCAAAGCGTTACTATTTCATTTGTTCAGGATCAGTTCACTGGGACACTCCTGACACACCGCGGAGATACTTGAGAAACACAGAGATCACACACGGGTGCACACTCACGTTCTGAAGCCACAACGGAGGAGAAATAACATGAAAATATTCTGAAGCACACGCAGACCTCTGCTGTCCAACTGTCACTGTATTCCAGGTGTTTTGGGCCTTCCATCAATTTATTCAGAAATTACAAAAATGATTTTAAAAAAAATAGATAATGTTATTTAAATAAATAAACAAAATAACTGGTTTAAAAAAAAATAAATCGCATGTGAACATTAATTGAGTAAAGAAAAATAAATAGCTGGGAGCAAATGAATGGCAAAACTGGTTTATGTTAGTAGAAAATTTGGATTAGAAAGAATTGTGAATATCACAGTGGGTTTTGTTAGCTTTAAATGATTTATTGAAAACTTTTGTTGTTAGGATGACATGTGCTAGCAATAGTGGGGTCACTCGATGATCAATAATATGAGGGAAGCAGTTGGATGTCCTTCCTCTGCTCAGAACGCTTTATTCCTCACTTTCATTTTTTTCGCATACACTAACTTTCTTTTTGGCTGAGTCTACCTTTGACCTGTCACAGTGATTGTATTTTTGGTGCTAAAAACACTTAAAACTTCCCTTCAAAACAAATTGCTCCCTTCTTCCATCTTCCTCGAAGCTGCTCTTCATGCAATGTGCAACAATTTTAACAAATCTCAAAAACACTCATTTTCCCCAGAGTCTTTCCTGTCATCAAGTCGATACCCGCCTCTTTGTTTTTGCATGCCGCCTACGTCAACACATTAGTCACTATGGTTTAGAGAAAAGTTGTGACGTCCTTTCCTCAACCTGCTTTATATTTCAAATATGTCCCGGTGCCATATTTTGATATGCGTCAGCCTCCTGGGTGAGACCCCCCACACCAGTAGCAGATTGCTGTGCTATCAGCCTCTTTCCTTCGTCTGCCTCTCCTTCAATCCCCTCGTCCCTCTTTAGGTTTCAAACTCCATTTAGCTGATCTATGGGCCTCAACTGGCCAAATGACTCTGAAATAGTTTGGACAGTTGTAGACAGCTTGTTGGAAAGCCAGCTGCCACATATCCCACTTATGTATTCATCTTACATTGATTAATGGAGAGGCAGGTCATGGGTCAACCTTTTATTATTGAAGAAAGCTTGACCTGAAAACAAATAAGTACTGACCGGCATCGTCTTCCTTTTAGCAATCGGACTCTTTTGCTTTGATTTAACTGTCGATAGTTAAACGAGAGTAAGGTCACATGCATTTCTGTAACCATCGACTAAAAACTGGAGCTAAATATTTAATGAGGAGTCATTTGAGAATGAAAAAGTGTACCAAATGATGTTTAAGGCGCAGACAAACCAGGCTCAGCAGGATTTGTTTGCTTTAACTCCCTCTCACAAGGCATTTAGCTAATTTACTTGTGCCAATTTTGAACTAATCCATTATGGTCAGCATAATTATGCTCGACTTTACTTTCATAAATCTATTTTGAAATTGTTATTCCCTATTTACTCTAAAGTTTAGACATAGTTTATAGATAATACTATAATATGTTTTGAACTTTCTGATTTTACTTCACCAATATCTCACATGAAAAGCTGTCACCGCATGGTGACATTTTTCAATATATATTCTTATATTTCTCTTCCATAATGTGTTAACAGCTGGAACATATCTGTAAATACTGTGCCAAACATGTTCATACCTCTTGAACTTTTTCACATTTTATAGTGTTACAACCACAAACTTTGATTTATTTTATTAGGATTTGAAATGATAAAGTAGTACACAGTTTAAAGTGGAAGAGAAATTATACAGGCTTCTCATTTTATATAAGTAAAAATCTGAAGAGAATGAAAATTAATATTTCCTCACCTTTGCTTTTTTTAACTCCAGTGCAATCAACTTTACTCCTCATCTACCATTCTGTAAAACTCTTGAGGTGTCCTAAACTGAGGTTGGCCAGACTGACAAATATGATCTGGGCTCTAGTCTCGCAAACCAAACATTGCCATCATTCTGCAAGTGTGTCAGTCTGCACTTCGGTTGTTGTTCAATAATATCCTGTAGCTGGATTCTTTATTAGAAACCTAATAACATTCTAAGTCTACAGCTACTTTGGCCTGTTCCAGCAGCCGTTGCTCAGCTCTTCTCCTCTCCTGCATTTTCTCACACTCATAAACACGTCATCGCACTGTCAGCCAGCACTCTGTCCCAATAATCTGTTAAACATTTGCAGCAGCTGTATGAAACTGTTCAGTATACACTTAGCTAAAACTACCAACTTCCCATACTTTTGTGTTTGTAGAATATATTTGAAACTGATACCAGGTGGTGGTGGTGGTGGTGGTAATTTTTGCTAAATTACAATTTAATCTTGTGTGTTAATACCATGACTGCAGCATCTGCTTTCTGTGTGGTTTCCTGTGGAAGCAGGATGTGACACACGGCTGAAACCAGCAGACTCAGTAATGCATATGGAGGGATCAGACTGGAACTTCAAATTATAGCACAAAGGCCAGAAGCACTTTTTTTTTATAACTTTTGGCTAAACATTTCTCTGAATATTTTGTCCTAAAACTTTTTTTTTTCCAAAAATGGTCCTATTGCTTAATCCCTTTGGGGAACTGAACTGCTTCCGTTTAGTCTGACCAGCTTTCCCGTCTCTGCTAAGCAAAATCTTCCCCACATCATGACGTTGCCAGTACCTTGATTCAAGAACGCTAAACGTCTTGTAGATGTTATGAACCAATGGCTTCAAGAGTAAGTGATGGTAGGTGGTCAGAAATAAGATCTGTGGAGCCTAACTATTTCTCAACAGATTATCCCACCTGAGCTTTGAATATTTGCAGCTCCTCCAGAGTTTTCATTGGCTCTCTCACAATCTTTCGCCTGTTTGTCTCATGAACGCTCTCCTTTCTCTGCTTGCCTGGTTAAGTGGAGGGCCAGATCTTTGTAGGTTTGCAGTTTTGCCATACTTTCCATTTTTGCGTGGTGGATTGAACCGTGCTCTGTCATATTTTGAATGCATATGCTCTAAACTTCTTCACAGCCTTATCTTTGACTTGTCTGATGTGTCTCTTGATGCTCTGTGGTCACTTATTCTCTGTAACAGACCTCTAAAGAACAGAATATTCATAAGGAAATTAAATAATATTAAATCGAGGGTGTTCTGAATGCAGTTGGTTTTTGTGTGTCAGGGTGAAGGGTGAAGGTTGTACAAATATTGTCTATCACTTTAAGTTCTAGTTAAAATATGCATCGAAATGTCTGGTTTTGGCATGACAGAATGTCAACAAAAGCTTAATGGGTGTCAACACTGTTCCAAGGCCAACTTGTATGCAGCAGTTTACATGATCATAACCAGATCAGCTTCAACAACTCAGAAAACAGGTTCATGTGGCCTAATTCCTGCAATATGAATGAAGATATTTGTCAATTTGAGAGTTTTTGATTCATCACATTGCTTTCTTGATATCACATTCATCTTTTTCGAGTAGATTCAGCCTTTCAGTTTAACTCTGATATATTCTTCTTCTTTTTTTTTTTTTTTGCTGTCAGTGGGTACATGTGTTACTTATGACACAACGTATCATTCCACCAGATGATTGTGGACAGAAGCCTGCGTGACCCAAAGCTCAGCATCTCGGTCTGCTAATTGGCAGTAATGCTATTTAATCAAATGTCAAACAGCACAGGTTTATGATACACGAGCCAACCTTTGAATCACTGCTTCCAGTGAACGGAATCTGCGTGCACACAGCAAACAAATGTGCAGCAACACACACACACACGCACACGCACACACGCACACACACACACACACACACACACACACACAACAAAAGCCTCTATCCACACGCAGGAGGCCTTTACCGGCCGGCCAGAGCTTTTGAATCAATAATTTTAAGTCAAGTCAGAAACATTACTCTATCCAAAGTGCGTGCATGCGCACATGGAAAGAAGGAGAAAAAGTCATCGCTTCACGTCTTGTTTATGTGCTTGTCATTTATTCGCTGTCTGCAGTATAAATCCCTGAAAACATTCTTACATTTCAAAGACTCCCTTGCCATTTCAGAAATAATTGGCCTTGTGCTGAGCAGACTCCACGTCCAGCAGATTTTTATTTCCTCCACCCTCACCTCCTCTACACACACACACATGGAACCAAGCTGCCAAAAGCTTACACTTGCTCTCTCTTTCCTCTACTGCTGACAATGTGTCAACATGTCCGTGTCAGCAACAATAACAATAAAACTGTTCAGTGTGAATGATTGAGATCTCACACTGGTCTGATGCCTACAAGTTATAATACAATGAAATACAACAGGATACATAGTCAGGTCTTGTACTGTCCATTTGATTGAGTTAAACTGTTTGGGTATGATATTACATTCTCTTTTTTGATACGCATTTTTAAGGAAAAATCTTAGCTTAATGTTTTTATTTCGTGCATTTCTGCCTGCATATAATGTCCTGCAGGCCTCTGAGAGTGTTTGTGCTTATTACAGTAAAACTCACATCATTCTGACGTTTATCCTCATGTCGAATCAAGTCAAATTCACACAGCAAGAACTGCTGAGCTAAGGAAAAAATTAGAACAAGCTCATTGACTTTGTTTTGATTTCGTCCCCAGGCTCACTTCTTTCATTATCTCCTCATTTGTTCCTGTCCCCAAAGTGGCTACTGGTGTTGCACACCTACTTTCAATCTCAGCAGCTGTCATAGATTTTTTTTTTTTTTTTAATAAAATGAAAAAAAAAGGGTAATATGGTTTAGTCATTCGGGCTTTTACTGAAAAAAGTGCTGTGAACAAGAATAGTAGTTTAATCGAAGGAGGGAGTGGGTGTTCACATTTAAAGTCTTGGTTTGGCAGTACGAACAAAATCAAACGACATAAGCTTATTTATCTTTCACTAGTAACTTTTCATAATTATTATTTAAAAAACAGTCATTTACAGACACGATTTGGGCTTAAATGTATATTTTGTTTATCTCTGCCTGGTATTTTATTTTAGTTCTAAACATATACAATGAGAAAGTTTTGTAATTCTGTATCTGGATGATATTGATCCAGTGATATCTTCAAGTGGACAAGGTCAAACAGCACTTGGATGGGGTGGGATAATTGTCTGGTGGATTCAAGAAATCAGTGTGATTGGTCAAACTGCTAAACCAGTGACCAACTGTTTCTGGTCGATGAAGGGCGATATTCTCTACTTCTTCATTTCTTCCATTACTGCTATAATTCTACCCTACATAACACATTTATTGTCTTCCATACATAATATAACTTTAACACCATAGAAAACAAACCAAAAATTAAAAACTCTGCATTCTGCCACGCGGAACAAAAATGTAACCTTATTTTTCTTCAGCAACAGGGTCCATTGTTTAAAACTCTAAATAATATAACAATAACAGGTGACATGAGAATCAGCATTATTTTTGTGTTGTTTTTGGTCTGGGTATCATGAGATGGAAACCAATGTCAACTAATGTTTTAAACTTCAATCAATCAAAATATTGGAAGCTAATCTCTAATCCTTTTTTTTTTTTTGTTTCAGTTTTTAATACAGAAATGTACTTTTAGGCAAGTTATATATAAAGTGTGAAAAGGGTCTGAACCAAAATAGGGTTAAATCACATATTGCAGCATTACAAAGGGTCTTTCATCGTGCCTTAAAAAGTTATAAAAGAGTTTATGGACCTTATAGAAAGGTCCCCTATGTCATATATTTTTATGTTATAGGGAGCATTTTTAGATCTTGTAATACACAGTACAGCATCTGTGTTCAGCCAACTAAGTGGCATTGGACAGAAACATTTTCAGAATAATGCATAACATTTTAACTGATTAAAAGGAAACGGACTATAAGCCTTATCTTTTCATTAAAATAAGATAAACAAATCAAACTCCACTTTTCTGCAACCACTAGAAATAAATGCCCATTTATATTTCTCAATTTGTCGTTCACACTCACATATATACACACACATCCTACACAGATTATTTAATCCCAAAACCCTTAAATGGCTTCAGCAGTTCCCTACAACCAAGTAATAAAATATCTCCAGTGTGCCTTCTGATCAATGGAGGAGAGAAGAGACACAAGCTGGCAGGGTTAATGGGCCTCATTCCACTTAAATGCCATATGAGTTACTCTAGGGAACCGGAGCAGGCGGGAGAGCAGACGGAGAAAAAAAAAAAAAAACGGAACTGGAAAAGGGGACTTTTACCAAATAACCGAAGAGGAGAGATGGATGAATAGATTACATATGTAGTGAGAGAAACTGGGATAAGTATGAAGGGGAAAGAGAGTGAAGAGCACACTAAAGGAAAGGGAGGGGAGGGGTTCTGAAAAGCAGCAAGAGAGACAGAGATAAAGGAGAGTAATGAACTAAGAAAGGGCGAAGAGTTGGGGAGGGCAAGGAAATGCCTCCAGCTGGAGAGAAAAGAAAGAAGAGATGGTTGGGATGATAGATAACAAACTAAGATCTAAAATAAATAAAAAACAAATCTTATTGAAAATATATACTTTTATTTTAAATATAATTAACTGATAATGCAAAGTGATGGAAACAACCGGGGAAGTTTACAGCAACGTTTAGAGACATTAACATCACAAATAAGTCAACTGAATTAGTTTGGTGATAGCCAGGGATACATTTCCAATACATTTGAGCAAAGCACTGTTAATTTGTAAAACAACAACAAAAAATTGGATCCAAATAGTAATTACAACAGATAAGATACGTAGAAAAGTTACATGGATAACGATTTCAGGGATTTATGTTGGTCTGTAAAGTCTGTTGGAAGCCTCCCCTCAGATATGAAAAAGCAAAAATAATTTAGAGTATTGCAGTTTTGGCTGCTAAACCAGGAATCATTGAATATCCTACATTGTACAAATTAATTTTAATATATTTGATTACTCTATTGAGATTTAGGGAAACAGAAACACACACACACACACACACACACACACACACACACACACACACACAAATAAAAATTCTTTACAGCCACTTTGCACATTTCAAAGTGTGTATACTAATTAACACCCCAAACTTAAGAACGTGTAATGAATAAATGGATTTTAATTTTCATGAACTGAACTTTAAACTAGTCCTTGGAAAGAGTTTTCCTACAGCAGTGCAAATTAAATGAACTTTATTCGTGCAAGATGGATACAGTATTTAACAGTGATATACTTTCAAACACCAAATCAATGTTAGGTACATATGCACCGAGGAGGAACAAGGAACTTTCAGGAGTTCTGAAAGTGGCAACATGGTTCTTTACATTTACATTGGGACTGACTCTGCAAACACACACACACACACATACATTTATATAAAATATGCATGTTTGCATATAGAACTCGTATGGAATTTTACCTGGCCACAGAGAAAATATATGCAAGAACAACATAGACATTACAAATTCACACAGACGAGTGCACAGACATACACAAACATGCATATGCTCTGTCAATAGTCATTGGGCATGCAGGCAGAGATTAGCCAGTATCAGGAAGACAAAGATGTCCCCTCCTTTGGCAGCCCAACATCCTCCTCATCAAACCTAAGACCAAGTATTGATTTTTTTTTTTTTCTCTCTCCCAAAGACCTCATTCTCTCTCCCTCTGACTGTGCTCCTGTTTAACTTGTAGTCCAGGCAAAATTTGAGGCACTTGAGGTACATATGCACCGAGGAGGAACAAGGAAGTGTAGCAGACCTACAACAAACTACATGCACATTCACAAACACCCTGCGACCTCTCTCTTTGAACTCGGGTTCAGCGAGGGATGCGTGCGTCTGTTGCCTCTTGTGCTAGAAGTACAAAGTGGGGGTCCTCGGTAGCACTCGGGTAAAACCGCAAGGCAAATTAAATCAATGGGATTCCCACTGGCAGATGGCTCACTTTAACACTCAGTTAGCCTTTAGATAATTGAGGCATTGACTCTGCAGCGGTCATAAAAAACGGATGGCTTGTTTATACGTTTCACTGGAATAGATCAGCAGAGGTTAAATAAATGAAATCCCATTTGTCGGGGAGTGGAACCCCAGTAATAATAAATGCCCCCTCTTTTTCTTTCCTTCCAACACCCCCCTCCCTCTCGCCCCCCACTGCAAACAGCTCCTCTGTTTGGCCTCATAAATAGAGAAGGAGAGGAAAGATGTTACCCACTCGCCCCTGCCTTCCGCACAGAAGCGCCACAATGCCATCCTGCCATTGATAGGGTAGTCCTGCTTAATGAAACGGTCCATCCTTCCCCTCTACTCTGCTTGTTTTTTGGTCCTCCTCCCTCCTGCACACAGTGTGATAAGTAGCAAACCAGTGAAGCCTGTAATTACAATCTTACCGAGGAACCCTAGCTCAATCTGTGAATAAATCTCGCCATCCAATTACAAGATGTAATAATTTTGCAGTCAAGCTGGTAATGAGGTCTAATACTCATGCATGTGATAATCCCCCCTGGATGCTGACTCTATCAGATGTTAGCTTTGTAATTATACTGGCAGAAAATCATTATTTCATGTTCAGCAGAAAAATGAGCTTGGTGGGGGGAAGTTAATTTTCTCTATGCTCTGTGAAGCATAGACTAAATTTTAATGATCTAATCATTACCCCCGACTATCCCCGTCTGCAATTGACCCATGTTACTTGTGTGAGGCAACATTTTACTCGTTTAAGAGTCCCTGATATGCAGTAAGGTTTGCCAGGTAAGAGCCTTTTTATTTAGTAATTATACCACAATAAAACTATTATGCTAATGATATGGAAATTGATATCATTGGGCCACAGTGTCATTTAATAGCTGCATGGAACATAAATCACAATTTTAATTGTACGTTGTTAACATTTCCACATTATTGCTTTGTGTTATCTGTATATATGTGTGTGTGTGTGTCTGTGTCTGTGTGTGTGTGTGTGTGTGTAGGTGCATGTGCATGTTTATTTGGGTTTGAAGAGTTGATTCCAAAAAGAAAAGGTCATTTGCTCCCATCTACAAGCTTAAAAATGTCTTTTTTTATTATTATTTGCGGATTGTTTTTAAAGTTTACTGCTTTAAATACGATAAACATGACAGGACAAAGCCTGAATTTTACTCTGAAGATATGAGCTGATTTTAGTTGTAAACTGGAGAGCGGTAAACGCATATTGCATACTTTATAACTGCTATCACTTATATTCTACACCTTGCACTTTAACCAGGCTATACCCAGGCCTAAATGAATTGGAATCTCATTAAGTAATGTCACAAAACTACAGTTTTTGTCTTTTCACATGGTAAAACATGACAGAACACCAAAAAGTGACCATGTTGCAAATATTCAGCCATTGCATTGAATTCTGTGTTGTTTTTATAATGTTATGCTATTGTTGTATGTTTGAAATTACATCATTATGTAACACTCCCAACATTTGACATCACTAAAATAAATATGTTTGCATCAAGCCTTAAAATAAACTGATTGTAAAAAGAAAACAAAAAGAAAAAAAAAAATCAGTGAAAAAAAAATATGACAAACACTGAAAAACTCAAAGCATAATTGTAGTTAGTTTTTTTTTTTTTTCTTTCCTGTGATCATATGGGGACACAGAACTGTAAAACTGTGTGTAGTCAACATAGAGATTGTAGAAGGGTGTGTACAATTCCAAACAAGAGGAACATATAGTTGCCCAGAAATAGAGTCTTGAGGAACACTCTGCCATCCTTTTTCACGGATTAAAAATTTGCCCAATGACACAAAGTCCCAAATCCCTTAAAACAGATAAAGCTATGAGCCACACGGCCGCATGAAAACCAGTGCTTAACTTTGCATGATGCACAGCGGAGAAAACAAAGACATCTCCAAAGCCTCCAGGAAGAGTGAGCAGCAAATTTTCAGTGTAGATCACGTTGAAACTATGTAGCATCTGCATGTGTGACTCCACCTTATAACAAAAGTGATTGGTATAAATCTGAAAAAACATATTACTAGTTTCTACAGTCATGGCTGATGTCTGCCAGAGCTGAGCCAGTTCTGGTTTCTGTTAAAAGGGAGTTATTCCTTTTCACTGTTGCCATAGGCTTTTCCAGGGTGAATGACATTTGAACATGCATTAATAAATTAATTAAATTTGAAGTTTGAGTTCTCAAAACAAATTCACAAATAAATAATGCACATGTAAAACGGATGCCTCCTTCCATAAATTCTCTTTTTCACTGTCATTTCTGTATGAAAAATGAAATTGATTCATGCAAGCAACCTTTTCCTGTACATTATTGAATTCTTGTGTGTATTTTTGTTTACCTACACACCTGTGATTTTACAGTGTTTACAGTTCTTTTCTACAGTTTTTCTTTCCACGTTTAAGGTTGTACTCTGAGTATTTGGCTATCTTTGTGTACTTGGGTTTTCTGAGATGTTTTGGATTACTCGGGTTACTGCAGGGCCACAGCGAGCAGTTGCGGAAACCCGATAAAACAACGACAGGACAACATGCCCATAACACCACATGAGCAGACAGCAGAGAGAGGTGTAATGCTACACGGGGGTGTAGAAGGGCAAGCAAACGTGGCATGCACGTAGTGATACAATCTGAGCTCAGCTGTCCAGTAGGTCATGGCTGGCGGAGCACGAGATATGGCTGTTAATAGAGATGATTGATTATAGCGGGGCGACCCAGTAGCTTTTGAAACATGAGAAATTATTAAACAGGTTTTCGGCTTCTCTCATGGAAGCTGTTGTGAGATGTGATAGAGTCAGATTCAGAGGACTAAAGCGCAGATAATACACTGACAAGGGAAGGCAAAGGTTAGGGCTTGTGACAGATGTTAGTCTAATCTGAATGTCTGTAAATGTCAGAGATTACTGTGTGTTTTGAGTCCCAAGTAAAGTTCAGGTGAATTTGTTGTTGTTTCCACTTTGTGATAAAAATCCAATGCAACGAAGTTCTCTTACTGTTGTTTTGACTTGCATGCATAAACATGACTGTGTTGGCAAAAATCCACAAGGAGTTATTATCTCAATGTTTGGATCTACACTGCTGTGATTTTACACAACTGTGCTTCATATGAACACAATCTGGACACAAATGTTCTATGTTTTCAGTTGATCTCTTCTCTCTGGGTTTCTTCCACAGTCCAAAAATGTATTAATTTCTCTAAACTAGGTATGAGTGTGCGCACGCGTGTGTGCGTGCGTGCGTGCGTGTGTGTGTGTGTAGGTGGATATTTGTCTATATGTCACTTTGCTGCCCTGTGACAGATTGGCAACCTGTCCAGAGTATTCTCCATGTCTTGACCACTGGAGATAGGCAGTTCCCCACCAACTCTGCATTGGTAAATGAGTGTAGATGACAGATGGATGTAAATGCAATGTTTTCTAATTGCTTATATCTTGGCTGACATTTTTAAGATGCCTCACAACAAAACCTTTTCAGTTTGTTTTATAAAATCAGAATAAAGAGCTTGAAATGTTACATAAGCAAACTGATGACCATAGTGAGATAATTTATTCTCACATCTCGTGATTTGTGTTAGCTCAGTTTCTTCGTGCAGCACATTCAACACATTCACCTCATTTGGTGAATGTGTTGAACCTTACTGAGTAAATGAAGAATTATTCATTATTAGCTTGTATTACAGGGATGGGTAGTAACTAGTTACACTTGTTACTCATTGATTTGAGTAACTTTTTGAAATAAATGTCCTTCTAGGAATTATTTTTACTGCACCATTCTTTTGCAACTACTTGAATAATACCCAAAATAGACTTTTTATTTGTTAGCGAGTCCATTGTCCAAATGCTATTTTCCATCTGTTGAGCCTGTTGTGTCATTTGGAGGTCAAGTAAACATACAGTAAACAGCTCCTCTTGTCGTTCTTTGCATTACCTTGTAAAGCGTAAATATTATCACTTCTTTTTAGTACTGTTAGCGTACCATAAATTATATGTGAACCACAACTTGAGAAACTGTATAGAAATCTTATTTTTTCAATACAAAATTCCCATTGCAGAATCGTTGGCCGATTGTTAGTTTCCTCTCAAAGTCACTACGTATAGTACTTTTTGATGCTGGTATTTATCTAGAAGAGGACACACCTTATCGCATGTTTGATATGCAAAAATGTAAACATATTTGAGACTTTCCCATGCCCTTGACATAGTTACTCCTGTAGCAGGGACATCACAATCTAAGCAGATTATGTTTTCATATGTGCAAAGAGTGATATTGAAATCAGCATGCACTGTGCAGTGGCCCGGTTATTCACCTTTTTCTCAGAGTGATGGATGTGCATCCTTCCCTAAACTGATAAGAGTCATTATTTTATGATCAACCATCCATTGTGTAGCTTACATTAAGTTGTCCTCATGAATAAGGGTCACTAAATCGTCAGGATGGCCTCACGGTTTATTTTTTACAATATAACTTCTAATGTTATTTTGTGCATTGTTGCTTATCAATGTAAAACCTCAAAATTTCTGGCCTCGTGAATTCAATCTTTATTTCTATGCTATTGATTTTAAATATTAAAAAAAATGGCGCATGCGTGTCATGTGGAATTTATTTAGAGAGTTTTGGTCACACTTGGAAAGTTCAGCAGATGGTGCATCGACAGCGTTCAGGCTTTTCTACGATCAAACAGACCCGCGCACACACTTGCACACAACACTATGAAAAGAGCTGAGTAGACTGAGAGTCCTTTGTATTCTTTGGTAGCCCCCTCCATTCCCTCTCCTTGTGCCGTTGTATGCATTATCTTTATGCCTTCCCATCTCCGGACACAACGCCTCTTGTTTCGCCATTTTAAACAGATCTAATCAGCGGTGTGTTAAACAAGAGTAGATCTTTTATGCATTGGGTGTTAGGACAAGCAAATCACCGCTGTAGATCAACCGAATAAACAACTCCACCCTGATTCAATTACAACAGCTGGGGTCTGTGCTTTTATCTGGCGCGGACATCATTTCAATCAAAATGTAAAATAATCCAATCCAATAGATGCAATAGCTGAGATAGGATACAGACTGCTGAGCTTAGTTGTTTTATTAAAAAAAAAAAAAAAAAAAAAAAAAGGAAGAAATACAAGGCATTTGCTGCCGGTTCTTACACTCTTCCTTTGACAGCTATCAAGAAGTTCCCATTCCCAAACTCCATTACCTTGTGTAATAGCATTCAAAACTGAATTGAAAGAAAGAAGATGGAGAGATTGTTGGTTATATTTTTATTACCCAAAGCTGTTTTCCAAGACACAGCCTGGTGCACTTTTCTTCAGTTAATTAACATCTGCATCATTTTTTTTTTTCTGTTGGCCTTATGGACCCCATGCCTTTTTGTCTTACGGGCAACAACAGCTATTGCATAACATCACACTTAGCAGGGAATTGAAAAGTCCACATAGAGGGTATTAATGGCAAATTAATGTAAATGTGTTTTTTTTTTTTCTCCATAAGTTATGGATTTGATGTCAATAGGATACAGGCCACTGCACGTTAGTCCCCTTTAATTAACTGAACAGAATGCACCATGACAGAAATTTGAAATAATCTTAAGAAAGAGAGAAAGAGAGAGAGAGAGAGGGTAAGAGAAGGAGTGAGAGATTTCTCTCAATAATAATGTTCAAGGAAATTGAATGTAGGAGAATGTACAACAGTGTTAATAATACGCTCTGTTCTATCTACAATAATGTAATCTAATAGAAAGCAATTAATTTAAGACACAGGCCACTGCACTTTTTAGTCATTTAATTAACACACGGGATATTTGCAAAGAGTTGGAGTATAAAGTATTACACCTCCCCAGTCAAACCCTGAGATGTAGTAGCTAAACTCCCTCTAGGTAAATTATATATAGTGTAAGGCATAATTGAACAATTTCTTTTTATTGCGTGTAATAAATAATGTTAGATGCACTGTATACACCAGTCAGTAACAGCTAGGGGGTCATGCTTGGACTGCCACAATTTGGGTGGTACGCGTCAAGAAGTGATGTTCACTTGTTTCCTGCAGATCATTTGTTCATAAAGAGATGATCACTGTTTCTTTTGCAGTTCAAAACTCACCAGAAAGTACTACTCCAGCTTTTTCTGATGTAAAGCACATTGTGTTAGTGTGGGGAAAGTCAATGATGAAACAAAAAAAAATCAAACCTTTTAAAATGTAGCTGAGTTTTTTTTATTATTTACTTCTTGTTTGTTTTCATTTTTTCCCCTCTTTAATTATCTATCCACTTCTTTGAACTTGTGGTACTTTTGAAAATTTATGAAAAACAAGCAAAAGATTAAATAAAAACACAGAAAAGCCAGATCATTTCAAGACCGGTTCAGTTCAGCACAGAGGGTGGCATCAAGTTATTTTGAGTGCAAATGTCAGAATTTCTTACCTGATCGAAAAACCACATAGGTGTCTTGAAACTGCCTCTATGGAGCTTACAATGTCTGAGCAGACTGAAGCAAGCCTCATTCCCTACAAACATCCTCACAAAATAAAGAGCTGTGATTATGTACTCCAGCTGCAGCATGGCAGGCATGGCAGCCTTGCAGAGGATAGTGAGGAAACTTGAAAAGGACATTTGAGAATTCGTACCATCTGTCCAGGATCTGTTTCAGAGTTACTGCGGGAGCTAAACTCTAAGCATTACTAGAAACTCTTCACATCTTTCCCATGTGCTATCAGAAGCAAGATTACATTCTGTACAGCATTGGACTATTTCTTTCATTTTTATGTATTAAATGTATTCATTTTTGTAAACGTTTGAATGTTTACCAGTCCTTTGAGGGAGTAATGTTGGTCTAAAGTAGTCTGGCAGATGGCATCTCTGTCTGAACTTTTATCTTGTTTTTCTCTTCAGTGTAACTTCCCATTATTCCCTTCAAGATGTGAACAACTAACTGTACACACTCTTCTCTATACAAAATCACTACATGTTTTTTTTTTTTTTCAGTAACTTGATATTTTATAAGTCAAAAGGTTCATCCATCGCAAAAGTAGGGAAACCAAGTTTCTCGTTTCTGTTTCTACAGATAACATTGATACACCATGACATCAGTTGATGCATGTCATAAAATATTTGACAATAAACGTTTCTTACGTTTGTCTCATAATAAAAACATATTCAGTGTAAGCAGGTAGTGATGCTAAACCTAAACTTGTGGTTGAGGTTAAAATGTGACAAAATTATTTTATCAAAATGTTATTAAATAGTTCACTTACTTCAGTAACTCAATCCACTAAATGAAACACGGTACACAAATTACATGGACTGATGTTTTTAAAACTGTATTTATTAATGATTCAGATTTTCTGCTTATGGCTAATAAAAAAAATGACATTTAAGTTAGAAAATTAAAAATGTGGGCTTAATAAAAATCATAACCAGTACCTAGATTATTTCCAAAAGGTATTTTTAATCTGGGAAACAAGCCTCATCTGAATGCATTCGAATTACATATTCCAATTTATTGAATATGACTGATACTGAGTTATATTTCAGTTTTGCACTTTAAATAATATAAAGACAGAAAAAATATTCACCCTGCTGACTCTGTCAGATGTACTTGTAAAACTGATACACTTGCACTTAGTTGTTGAAACCAGTTTCACCCATATTAAAAGCTCAAGTAAGAGCGTGTGTAGAGCTCCCTCTTTGTTTTACATTGTTTCGTTAAAGGTTATAGAGGGAAGGAGGAGAGTCAAGCTGCCACTTTTCCACCTCTCTCACACCCAAACAAGCATTTGATAATTCATCACCAGGCCATGACAGATGAGTCCTGCTGGTGAATATTATAAAATGTCTCAAATCTCATATATATGCTAATAGTATGCCGAGACTGGTTGGGCAGTGTGGCAAACTTTGTCATCTGCTCTTGCTGCTACAACTACGGAGAGAAAGTGTGAAAGTGGAGACGGCAAGTTGTTGGACTTCAACAATTTATAATCAAACGACTCTACTTTTAGATGCAGAAAAATCAAGAGAGATAGAGGCTTTGTTGCCATAGCAGGGTAGAAGTAAAAGGTGGCAAAGCCTGTTTTTTTTTTCTTTTTTCTTTTTTTTTTTTATTAATTCTGAAAATGCACAAATCATATAAAAAGTTGACATTCCGACCATAAAAGGTATCAAATCAGTCTTTGCAGCACCTTGAAGTTGCCTTGCATTGTAATTAATTTCATTTTCATTTTGATTTATGGCTTTTAGTGAGATTATGCATTTCTGTTAAGGCTAAAGGACTTGTGGTAATATGCACGGCACACGTTGGTATGCTGCACTTATCTGCTTTCTGTGTCCTGCATTTTTTATATATATATTTTTAATGATGATTCAGTGCTATTCTCTTCCAAGGCTAACCCAAATCAAAAGGGGGAAAAAAAACAATTATTATTTCACTGATAGTTGGTGATGTTATTATTTTGCAGCACATGCTTACAGTGATAAACTGAATTGAACAATTGAAATGGATTCTCTGTGCCCATCTATCAATTTCAAATAAGTTGCTTGCTCAAATAAGTTGGTTTCTCGCTATCTGGAATTATATTTTTCATCTGCTTTCCTTGTACAATGCATGGTATTTGTCAACTATGCTAATATTCCTAAGGCCTCAGAAAATAAATTGTCCGTAAAAGTATAAATAAATAGGAAAAGTGTGTATTTGCATTTGAATTGTGTTTTACCAGCTTGTATTATAATTGCTCCATTCAAACAAGATGGTGCTTATTATCTTTACCTACAGCATTCTATAGAACATCTGTATGTCTTCACAAAACACAGTGAAACTAAAAAAATATAATTACTCAAACCCCACAATTCCTTGATCTGTTCTGTGACAAGATAATATCAACAAAACATGCATTAAACATGTCAAATATAACATTGCAGTCTTGAATGTTTCCCCTGTACAAAAAATAATAATAATAATACTTTGAGATTCTGATAAAGATCTTAGAAAAAAAAAGAAATAAAGCTAAATTGGTCACCAATCGGTTTTATATGGACAAAAGCTATAATTAAAATTGTTGTTTCGATAATAGTGAACATAGGAAAAGGAGAAACATGAAGTGAAAACATAATGTTACAACAAAATGTAGAAATAACTGTTTAAGAGAGCAGGGGCTATCGTGTTACTTAATCTCATGTGAAGAAATGTGGGTTCACCTTCCTGAAATAATGGCCAAAAAATGACTTGGGCAAAACAAAACATAAAAACATTAATGGCAAAAATTGATGTTGGTCACTGTTTCAGTTATTGTGACGATATGCAAGTTTCTTGTGATTAAATTGAAATTATTATATATTACAAAATGTCAACACACATCTTGAATTACAACATGCCAGTTCAGCAAATTGTTCTCACTGTCAGTCACTATGGAAACGTCCTTTCTGATCAAACCAGATCAGTGATCTGTTTCAAAAAAAAAAAGTTTGTTTGTTCTTCCTGGTATTCATGTTTCTGCTCTGATCACACATTTTCATACATTTGCGTCACACATCCGTTTATAGTTTTCACAATAACAAGGCTTTCACTGTTCCCTCATTAAAAATGTCCTGCGATATGATGATGTGGAAAAAAAAGCATCGTATCACTGACTGTAGGCAAGTTTTTGCTTTGCCACTCTCCAATGTTTCAGATCACTGAACAATTATTTTATGTTGCACAAATATAGCCCCTGCTAAGCAATGTTTTACTATATGAAAAACAAATCCATGTGGCTAAGGACGCATCCGTCTTTAACTTTTGTGTCTTAGTCTTCACTGTGGCGTTGGCAAAAAATGAGTCATTCCCCCTTGCATATTTTCACATATTCATCAACTTGATTTCTGTCTTCTGGATTACTGAATCTCATTTGGTTTCTTTCTTATTTACTTTCCTCCTACCGCTGTACAAAGTAGAAACCAAAGGTCCTGTCTATCTCACAACCCCCACAGTTTAGCCACATTTAAAACAACAGCCAATCTTCCGGGCATTTATCTTTGCTTTCCCTGGAATAATTTGCTGGAGCACACAGGCCTGAATAAATGGATCTGGTTGGCGTTAAGTGCTCTAAAAGTGTCCAGGGATTTGAACAAGGAAAAGAGAGTACGGGCCTGATATAGAGTGAAGGGGGAAAAAAAATAATAGATAGTGGAGAGAGAGGGGTAAAGAATGGAGAACTTTATTGCTAACCCCCCTCTTGCATCCTTCTCATCATCTATACCCTTGCTTAACATCCAATCCTCCCTCCCTGCCTGTTCCATTACGCCTCAGTGGTAGAATGATGATGAATCACCTAGCTGCAAGGAAGCAAAATATATCAAGTCCAGGTTGGTTTGGGAATTGGTTAAGTACTTCTGCAGAGCCCTGACCTCATAATCGCTTTGAGACTGCACGGATCTCCTGATTTATAAAGTAGCCATTGATTAATGCCCTTTTAAGTGGACAAGGCAGACCACAGATGCAGGAACCAAGCTTGTAAAAAAATAAAAAATAAAAAGAGGGTACTGTGTATATGGGAGTGTGGATGTGAGTGCGTTTGTGCGTCTGCAAGAAAGAGGTAAAGGTAGCAGCAAATGGAATAATATGTAGCCACTGTGCAATCTTAAAGCTTCCCGGGAAAGGTGGATGTGGCAGCGACAGACTCTTGCTAGTCAAATCTTCCTGGCTATAAATCATTACCATTTGACACCAGCAGCTACCTGCTTCCCAAAGCCTGTCTAAAGCCTATGTTGGGCGACACGGAGCAGTTTAAATACATCTTGTCAGACAGATAGACATGGTCACTGCTGTTGCATCACAATAAGTGTTGGCGTAAACCCACTGCATAAAATAAAAAAAAAACAAATAGTGTACCAGCAAACCCTAAATCGAGGACCGAATGGCTGCAAGTCAAGTCTGACTTAGTTTAACGATATGTGCAGAATAAAGAGCTTTAGAAGAACACATTATGAACAAGTAAAGGATAAACCTTTTGAGTGTTGATTTTTGTTTTCTTATTGGTGCCATTTTATTGCGAGTATCCTTTCTAGGAGAATTTAACCTTAATCGTATAGACTTAAATGCATGTCTACTACAACATGTCTTTACTCCACCAAGAGGTCGAGTTTTATTCAAGATTTCTTGCTTAGGTTAAAAACACATTTGATTTGTCCTTTCTGTCTTCCAAGTAAGACAGGTGCAAAACTAGATTGCATCCACAAAATATTTAATAGTGTCTTAATGACGTCTAGTGACGGTTTTGATCGTCTCCTTGTGAGTTTAATAAAACATATATTGCATGTTGGAATCTTAAAGTTTTCATATTTGACCACCTGGAGAGATAACTATTAGATGCTGGGTGCCTCAACAGGTTTCATTGCATTTGTCCTGTTATTAATGCACTAATCAGACACATTTAAAGGATTCATGTCATTGTCTGAACACTTAAAATGCTGTAATGCTGCTTGAACATTCAGTGGTTATAGCTGATTTTTAAGACAGACTGACCAATGCTCTTAGCTTTGTCTTTAGCAAATAAGTGAACAGAGTTTTTCACTTTTGCCAGCTGTGTCACTCTACCTGTTCAGGTGTTGAGCTTATTGTGAGTCTGCCAGGGACATTTCTGAAAGAATACAACATCTGGAAGTCTGTCTAAATAACAGGCTAAGATAAATTTAATAAGTACATTTTATGCTAAATCCACTTTTCGAGCCCATAAATGCATAGTTGTGCACTTGGACTCTCTCGGAGTGCAGAAAAATAACTTATAGTTTCTCCACTGCTGCATAGATATCTATATTCTATTTGGATCACATTTTTTTATCTGTTCAGTTTTCTATAGTCCATGTTGTTGTTTTTTTTTAACAATAACATCACAATATTTGCTGTGGATCTTCTAAACAATGTCATGAATTTCTGCTGGACCAATCTTGTTAAAGAATGCCAACCCCCAGCATCAAACCCTCTTCAAAGTACCTGGTTAAATTTAACTTTTCGGGAGAAAGGCTGGGTACACCCTGGACAGGTTGCCAGTCTGTCATAGCATTTGGTGAAATAATTATTTGAAATATATCTTCTCTCAGATGAAATTGATCTGTATCATATTTCTTAAGTTTTGCAAATTCTGAGCTTTTTCTTTTCTGATATCTTAATTTAATTTGTATATGTGCATATGCGATTTCTGCCAAGTCTCGTTTCATCCTAATACTGCATGTTGATACATTTTAATTGTGGAATGCCCTGGCAGCCATAGGTCAAGTTAGAAGTTGTCATGTACGGGTCAGAGAGTGAAGCCTGTCCCTGTTTCGGCAGAAAACTTCGGACACAGACACCTCCTGATCTCATTAGGGGACTAATTAGACAGTGTCACTTTCTATTTCAGAGACACTTTCTTTGGCAGTGACTCCACTTGACTGTCTCTCTCATTTTGTATTATTATTCCTGTCTGAGACTAGAGACTTATTGAGTTATAACCAGATGAAGGCTGATTACTTTACAAGGTAATTAATTGGTAAATTTGATGGTGGGAGGTGAAAATATTCAGAAAACCATTTCAGATGAGGTGGAAAGTTTAATCGAAAGTGTCAAAGTGGAAATATTTGATTTCAGCACTAAAATGTAAAAGATAGGAATCGCTGACATGCAATCTTTATAGCATTATTTTTAAAGAAACGTGCTTAAATGAGAGATTTTGATGCATGTACATCATGCGAATATGACTTCTTGTGTTCATTGTGCACAACCAAACAAACAAACAAAAAAAAAAACTGAATAAAACAGGTGCGTCATTTTAATCAGACACACAGTGTTGACCAGGTTCCACTCCAGTAGAGTATAGTGCACCACTCTGATGAGGTGACATTTTGAAATCTATTTTTGTCAGCATAAAACTTTCCTCTCCTTGTCCCCTTCACAGCGCCGTGTTCCGTGATTGACAGCTCACTCTTTGGGTTCTGGGAGAGGCTTTGAAAGGAAATTTCCCTCTTCCCTCCCCATGCCTCACCTGCAGCAAGTGAGATGGCCCGGCGCGCGGTAGAGACGTGGCGAAGGCAGGGGGACGAGACATCGCCTCGCAGTGGAAATGGCAGTGTCAATTAAATATCACTTTCAATTTCCTTGTTTTATGATCCCCAGGCTACTAAGCACCAATAATCCCCCCTCGGCAGGCCCTCCTACCTTGTCTTGAGGAAGATTGATTACACTTGTCGCCTTCTATAAAAAAGACATTTACATGAAAATAAGAAAACAACTTCTTTGTTTGCATGGAAGTGAATCAGGGAAAAAAGCAATTCCCAATTTGATTTTCATACAAAGGCGAGGCAAGATAACAATCTCATGGCGTCTCATCTGAGTGAGTTTTGGAGGTAGAGCAAAAAGGGGGGCTTAGGGTGGGGGGGAGGGAAGGGGCAAAGACGTATGTAGATTGAATAAAGCTGGCAAATTATTTTCATGCTACGTTGATGGATGTTGTCTTCACTCACACAATGAAGATCTCTCAGATCCCGTAGTAGAGATGGCTTGCGACACAAATACTACAAGCAGCGGCCTCTGCTTATTTCTTTTTTCTGGTTGAAGCGCAGATTTATAGCACGCAATAAATGCCCGGAAAAGTTTAACTGGCATTATTTCTGCAATTTTTTTATTTATTTTTTATTTTTTTCGTCGTCAGAGTCCATTTTATTACACACTGTGGGAAGATTAGTGCATGCAGGCAACGAGCAGGTGTGTTATGTTTAAGAAATGCTTACTTATTTGTATAATTATTTTCATTTCACCCTGCTTATTGTTGGTAGTAGTATTTCTATATTTCCCTCGTGCCTCATGGAAAGCACCAACTCTAAGCCACCACCACCTGATGTCCTGAATATTGCGCAGGTGTTTATTCCTTCCCGGCAAAACTAAATAAAGACCAGAGAGCAGATTTACTAAATGGGCTCCAAAAACGTATGTAAACACAGTTGTGCTTACTGTAACTGATACGACCCTACTGCTTCTGGAGACTCTCACAGGAAAAACTGTCTGACTGCAGCTGCTGCCGTGACAAACTGCCGTTCACCGTCATTTCTTTGCAAAAGAAACGCTTTCCCCATCTAACGCAAAATGTTACAATTGATCAGGAAAACATATAAATCAGCTCTGCCTTTACTTTCTAAGTAAAGGTGTCAAATAGCAGTTTTTCATCATAATAGGAATTGCTGGGTCCAGTCCAACAACCCAGATATACCTGAATACTCTGGATTCATAAAGAATGGGCTTCAATGTTTTCTTTATATTATTTTTCTAAAGTTGTTTTCCAAAGTTCCACAGTTTGACAGTCATGCTTACAGAAAGTAGATTTTCTATCCAATTGTTCATCCTAGTTTAGCTTAAATTGATGGCCCTGTTACTCCAACTAAAAATATTAGCAAACAAATTAAAACATATAATGCTTGGATTTGTGTTTTATTTGTAATCTTGCTTTTACTAATTGAAAAACAAAATCTGATTTTTCTAGTATAGGAAGTTGCTTGAAATGTTTAGCATTAATATCTAGCGTTACAAACGCTCACAAGAGTTTACGGACAGTTTATTGGGTTCTCTTTGCAGGGCAATTTATTTTTTCATATTTTATTATAAATTTCATCTGCATGTTTTATAACCTAGCAATGGTTTTCAAATGATTTCAAGAAAAAAAATCCAAACATATCTATTTTTAAGCCCGAAGTCAAATACAAGTAGGCCCATCCACCTTGTCTGAAGATGTTGCCCACATAATCTATATTTGTAAAGGCAACGCTTAAAAAGACCTGGATTTGTGTTCATGCTCAAGTT
This sequence comes from Poecilia formosa, assembly GCF_000485575.1. Lineage (NCBI taxonomy): Eukaryota > Metazoa > Chordata > Actinopteri > Cyprinodontiformes > Poeciliidae > Poecilia > Poecilia formosa. The sequence continues at coordinate 869,797 of NW_006799939.1, forward strand.
TCTCTACTAGTTTCAAAAAAAGAACACAAAGTTAAGCTGTTAAATTTATCTAGAAAACTCTGTGTGCTTGCATTTGTATAAAAGCACGTTGATATGTTCTCCAATTACTTTTCCTGACAATTAAAAGTAATTAATATACAACACTGCCTTGCAGTGGCCAGATCTAAGGAGATCGCCAGCGGAAGCAGTCGTCTTTTATTATAGCAGTTATTTCTACATGAGTGCTATGTTATGTTTCAGCTTTGCTAATGCAGAAAAAAAAATGGATTTCAAAGAAAAAAAAGGAAAGAAACAGACTGAAAAAAAAAAGCGTGAAGATACCAACTGAAAAGCAAACCCGGCTTTTTACTGAGGGAGTTTGACAAAACATAAAGGATATGGGTCGGACGGAGGAGGGAAAAAAGAAAAAAAAAAACAGATTACAATGATATGGTCGCACACGGTTTCCATAGGTATTTCTCACAGTGGCAGGAGCAGGTGATATGTCCATGCATATATGGTAAACAGAGAGGAGAGATTGGTTAGGCCGAATCTCCTGTGTGCACCTTTAAGTCTGTTGTCAGTGCCGTAGAAGCTGTGTAGTAACAGGGTGTGCTGAACTTGTTTACAGAAAGCATAAGAGCATCAATGTCCAATAAGTCGTGTCTCACATGGTCTTTTACTACTTAAACAAAGTCAGACCGGCTACATGAACAGCTCAACTTCTACACACACACACACACACACACATACATACACACTAAACAATATTAGGGCTTTGAACAGTGCGGCATTGTTACGCTGTGTGTGTGTGCCGCGATAAGCTAGGCTGCTAATGCCGAGCACAGGGCACTAATAAACAAACAGTGTTTAAATTGGCCTGAAAGGAATCAGTGGTGCGTAGGAATCACCCACCCGGTGCTTCAATGGCTTAATCTTCCTGCTCCTCACTCTTCTTTTGCACATTCTCACAGCAGATTAGGATGTAATGGACACAGAAGGAGGATCCTTCATAGTACCACCAGATTTACCTTTTGTAATATTATTTGATGAGCTGCATTTCCACGTTAAAACAAGCACAAAAAAAACTGAAAAGTATTAGTGAAATTATCACTGTTTTACTTAATCGTCAACGTTTTGGGTTTTTAACAATGTTCCTGTTAAAATCAGTGTAACAGACTAATTTCTAATCTGAGTGAATTTTTTATTTTTATTTATTTATTTATTTATTTATTTCTGAATTTAATGAATGGTACCTGCAACCTCACTGAGAGTTGGAGCATTACAGTGTATCTGTGTCTCTGTTGGCTGTCTAACTTTGTAACTGACTTAGTGGCAACTAGAGGGCAGACCTGGCCACTTATGTTCACTGCACCATGTGCCTTCGTCCAACAGCGTTTGAGCTTATGAGTGATATTAACACGATAAATGTTCACTTTAGGTAAATATGCAGAGCCATCATTTTTCAAACAATTTCACCTTATCCACATACAACACCTTGCAAAAATGATTCACAATCCTTAACCTGTTCTGCATTCTGTTTCATTGCATCCACAAAATTCAGTCTACTTTTTAACATGTAGATTAACACAATGTAGAATATAATTGTGAGCTAGAAAACAAACAAAAAAAAAAAGATTATACATGGTGTTTCAAAAGATCTTACAAATACAAATCATTCTTCCTTACAAAATAGCTCAAGCTCAGTCAGAGTGCATGGATATTGTTTGGAAATGTCAGCTTTCAAATCTTGCCCACAAACACACAATTTGATTTAGGTCTGGACTTTGACTGGGCCATTCTAGACCTGCACAACATTCTAATTCAGAATCATTATTCATAATTTAATCTAATTAATGTTGCAGTTTTTCCACATGAGTTACTTTATGCAATATATGCTTGGCTATAAGACTTATTCTCGTGTTTATTGAGGTTAAGCCTGCCAATAATCTTGGTTTAGAACTTTGTGATCAATACGCTAAAGCTCATTGACAGTGATTAAAAATATTGAAATGATGCAAAAGGTGAGGAAAAAAATGGGCTCAATCATAATTAATATGATGACAACATTTAATAATATAACTTCTTCATGTTACGATATTGTTCAATCCTAAGGTAGACCATTACATTATTGTAGCTGTTGCTGTATTAAGTGAAATCCATCTTTCCATCAATACTGACGAGCTTACTGTCCCTGCTGAAGAAACTTATCCTCACAGCATCATAATGCCACCACTGTGCAACACTCTTCAGTAGTTTGAACAGTGTTACATCATATTTGAGACACTTGAAAATGTGTTTTTTTTTGTCCTTGCTTCAAAAATGTTCACACATTTTCATTTAATTTACGTTCTTTGGTGTTTGTGGTGCCATTTATTTAGTAACAAATGATTTCTTTTACACGAGAGGAGTATTTCTTTACTGATTCGGTTCTCTCTGATGGCAATGGGTTTCCTTCATAAACTGAGGTTTATATAAATTGTATTTATCTTGAAGATTTCTCCCAATCACGGTAATGAAAATGTGAATTCTGTATTTTTCTAGTACAACATGTTTTTTTGTTTTTTTTGTCTGATTCACGAGCAGAATTCCAGCCGACCATTACAACATAGGAAAACTACTAGAGTCATGTGCTGTAAAGTATTAGCTGTTCTGCCATTGGAGGACATGCAGTGGAGAGAAAAAAAAAAAACAATCTTGGTCCTTCCGGTAAACGATTCATCCTTTTTTTTTCCCAGAGCCCCCCCGCCCAGGTCAACTCTTCATGGTGCCTGTTTGGTTTCCAAATGCTCTTTTCTCTTACCTCCTCTCAGGCAAGCCATAGTGTCCAAACTTGTCTACATTTGATTTTCGTGTTTTTGTGCGTCGTAGATGTCCTTTTAAAAGGCCCGATCTCAAATAAGTCTTTATTCTTGTTTTGTCCGCTCATATTCTGTGTTTTCATGAACTCTGGCCTCAGCCATGGCAACAGCCAGAAAAATGTTAACGTTGATTGACGGGATTTAAAAAGGCTCCCTTCCCTGGTACGCATTTCAAACACTTTGGGAACAATGGTGCTTGGTGTGATTGAATTAATGAGGTATTGCCAACTGTCAAAAGAGCACACATACTTTACATAAACCTGATTATCTTTGCGTGGCAGAAATAGAAGAAAAGGAGGAAGCAGGGGAGAAGGAGGAGGATCGAGGTATGAGGAAGGAAGAGGAGAGTTTTTTTTTTTGGTGCGGCCAAACTGACATCAAAGTTTGGATATTAAGACAGAATATTCACAAATTAGTGATAATTTGTTGTTTCAGGCTCAGACTTACCACTTCCTCCCGCATCACGCCTTTGACAGCCCGCCGAACACACGGGCTTTAACAAATCTATTCAAAGAGCATCAGGCCCCAAGAACAACACACGTTTTCACAAGCCAGCAACCCCAAGCAGTGTTTTGTCGGGCCGCCATTGTTTTGCTTGAACCACACGGAGACCTCATCGTCTCTCCGACCTCAAGCCCCAGGAAAAGGAGCAGCAGTGCCCTTAGTGAACCCATGAAGTGTCACCCGGAGTGACTGCCAAGACTCGCTCTTATTCTACTAACCCATTGAAACAGAAAAATAGAGTGGAGGAGTTGAGGGTGGGAGAGATGCTGGAAGAAGAGTGACGGGATTGGAAAAAAAAGAAAAAAGGTTCGCTGACTGAAATGCTCACCAGATCAGCAAAGTGAACCCTCGGAAACGTGAGCTAATTCACTATTTAATCCTTTTAGCTGCCATTCCCCCCACCCGTCCCGTCCCCCCATCTATGCCACGGCTATCCTCGCTCAGCCCCCTGCCTTGTCTTCTTTTCTCTTTATTCCCCCCCCCTCTTCTTTTAAATCCTCTTCTCCAAGCAAAAGTGTCAGCAAAAGTTCTTGTTGAGCAGCAGAAGAAGAGGCCGTGCCGACCGAGGCTTCCGGGAATGATTTTGTTTAGTGTGTGTTGCCTAAGTGGTAGGTGTAAATGTGAGGAGTGCTGAGTGTGTAGGCTGCTCCTCTACCTCTGTGGGTTTTTTTTTTTTTTTTTAGCTTGTGAAAAGCTCTGACAGCTGCTGTTAGATTTCTTGGGTTGTCAAAAGTCATCTTTGTTAGTTCTCCCAACCAATGAATGGCAGCGGATTAAAAAAAAAAAAAAAAAAAAGAGGCGGGTTCGCACATCAAGCTGTAGGTGGGCTTTGCTGCGAGTGGTTTCCATGAAGAAGAAAAAGGAAAATCTCATAACATTGCTCCAGGGGCCTCTGAAAGGAAAAGAAAATCACACATTACTCCGGAGGCCCCTATTGTCTTATGCACTAAATCCAAGCATATCAAATGCCTACAGATCCCCTCCTTCTTGCTTCCGAACTTAAACGTGAGAGCCTGCACAGGCAGATACAAATTGACTCTCATGCTGCGAGGTTGCTGGAACATAAATTGAAATGGGAGGCATTGTTGTCAGTGAGTAATATACTTAGCATTATTCATAAAACAGAGAAGAAGAAGAAGAAGAAGAAAGAACGGTTTCTGGCTGCCACTGAAAAAGATTGCACTTGAATGTTAAGATGACAGTGGAGTTACATATGGCCTAATGTGGATTTTTTTCTTCTTTTTTTATCTGCTTGCAAGAGTCAGGAATATATATCCTCAGGGTTGTATCCACATTGGGTATCATTGTACTGATACCAACAAAACAAATGACAGCCGTAATGACGTATTAACATCAGATTAGTAGGCAGTACAACTTTGAATATATCATTGTGTTGATGCTTTTCTTGTTTTTTGTTGTTGTTTTGTTCTTTGCTAACTTTTTTACACCCTAGCAATAAAAAAGATGTACAATATAAAATCTTACGGGAATATTTTAGAACCATCTGCTATATCAATCGGGCAGAATATTCTCATTCATTTTGTGAGGTGTCCAACAAGGTAAACAGTAAGACTCATTTGTATTTATGAGTTGTGTTATGAAAACAATAAAAACAATAAACAAACAAAGAAACAAACAAAAACAACCAAGCAAAACTTGTTTTTTTTCTGTATTGGAGAAAATAATATAGAACAATTAATTATTCATAGAAGTCTTAGTTTAATTTGTTTCTAGCTATTTAAATGGACCAAAATCAAACTTGTTAACTTGTTAGTTTTTTCACTGAGGCATTTTGTGCCAGTGAGCCAAAGCGATTCCTCTGTTTAAGCCATGGTTGTCCAGGAAAAGGTTGGATTATACTTGCCTATCTTATTAGAGTTTATGTGTTTTTGCCTGAATTGCAAACTAGCTCTTACTTGTTAGTCATTTATATGGAGGGCAACTTCATAAAGAATCATAAAAGATGTTTGTTAGGAATGCTTCTTGAGAAACCACAGTAGTAAAATCCTCTGATTTTTGTGGACTACAATCACTGCAGCTGTAAAGCTGTAGCTTTATTAATCAGATGCACTCAGTTTTGATCAATCTGAACTTGTATGTTTCAATAATGGGTTAGGGATGACCATTCTCCATGTGCGCTAATGTCCTGTTGCTAATGAATAATTGTGTTCTGCCACTATTCACATATGAAGGGACACATTTTGCCTTTTGTCTCTAAATTTGAAGTCAATGGAAAATTAAATTGTAAGAACCTAAAAATATGTTTGAGTAATGAGATCAGTGTATTTTATAAAGAAAAAAACAAAAAGATGTAGAATCCACATAAAGTATCACCTGTCTTCATTTAGTACATTATAAATAACAGTTGGACTTCTCTAAATCATTTATGGATTGCACAATTAGCATAACTTACATTATTTCTTCTCAAAACTGTTGCTTAATATTTACCTTATTAAATATATGCAAATAATTACCTACAGTTTCTTAATTAAATCATACTTTTTTTTATATTATCAGTGTGTAAAATTGTTTTCGTTTTAATTTCCTTGAGTGAGTTTCTTTCAAGACTTTTTCTGAACCATATAGAAATATGGTTCAGGTGTTCGTTCCCAAGGAGTTCCTCTGGTTTTATTTCCCCACAAAATCATTTGATTGAAATGCTTCATATGATCTAGAAATCTTATTGCCAGTATCAACCTATTTGTGTGTTAGCTTAAAAGTACTAGGTTAGTACTATCCCATAAAAGCTTAATGTGGCGCCTAAGCTGGTTTTTAATGATTTCATCTCAAACATCTCAGGCTCAACTAACTGCAGCCATTTGTGTTTTTTTTTTTTTTTTTTTTTTTTTCATGCTGTCATAGGACTCAGCAGTAAATTAGACAGAGGGCTGAGCAACAACTCCTTGACTTTTATTGAGGCTTGGGTCTAATTGTAATTCAGGGGACCAGAGCTTTTGTGTCACTGAATGCTTCATTTGCAGTTTGCAGTTTGCATGAACCCAGGAGACATTAACTCGGTCCCCTTCTCCATTCATTACAATGCTATTAGTCTCTGCGAATTGATCAATATATCATGTATAGAACATCTTGAATGTGGACGTCTGGCTCCTTTGTGAGTCCAGAGATAATGGTTTCCCCATTCAAGCTGGCTTGTAGGAACATGGAGATAAAGCAAGGCATAGAAGAGTTATACCGCTTAGAGCTATGGAGAGGGAGCTATCTCATCCAGATTATAAGTGGGTGAACTTAAAATGCATAAAAAGGGACAGTTTATTGTGAGGGGAAGAACAGCTCTGGAGGAGGATGTGAAGATCTGAGACTCAAACTGGCACCTTTTATTCTCCTCAGGCATTCAGGAGGAAAGAAATTCATCCATTCTCCTTTGCACGGCCTGATTGAGCTGTGCACGCTGTGATGCCATGCCAGCAAGTGCCGAAAAATAGTGCAAACATTGCCGAAATTAGAAGTTTAAATTTCCCTTCCTGTTTTTCTGATGCAATTTAATAAAGAAGTGATTCATGCTGACATTACGCAACGTTTCAATTCGCACCCGTTGTTGGTTCACACAATAAAAAGAGAGAATAAAATAATCTTGAAATCTAGAGATCAATTTCTTTAATTGTCTGATAGAAAACCATCAAAATTCCTTAAAATTTAAAATAATAATAATAATAATTTAGGAAGACCCTAATTTGCTGCAATCATTTGTTTATTATGTTTAAACAAAGCAACTTTTGTATCATAAACCAACCTAACAAAAACAGAAACACAAATCACCTGTACCATTTTGTTCAGGTTGGGTGATGTAGAAGCTCCAATATGTAACTTTGATTAAAACAAATAAGATTTTTATGTATTCATGTGTAATAAGTGACACAATTTATATTCTTTTGGGGAAAAAAATGACACCATGAAACCATTATTACCTTGTAGGTGTATTAGCTAACATGTGGTGTGGCCATATCAATTAAATGGTCACACGATTGCATCTGTCAGCAAAACATGGTGGACTTAATCTTAACTTTGAAGAAAGCGCCAAGCTTTGTTGTTCTTCCTTTGTTTTTACTTTGAGATTCCTTAGAATCTTTTTGAAAAGTCAGCCTAGAAAACCTCAAACACAGACATGGCAAAATGCAGGCACATGTATGTAATGATGAGAAGCAGAGATAATATTGCTTTGACCAACATACATATAGATATCTCTGATTAGCCTTGGTTTATATGATCTATGCCTTGCACTAAATCATTGTGTATTTAGTCTGTTTCAGTTGGGACTGTAATCAGATACAATGCACCTTGTCCTGCAACAGAAGCAGCCTTTCAGTGTCTCTCAGTCTTTCTGGGCCTCTTAGTTTGTTAGTCCTGGAGAATTGATTTTTTTTTCTCCAAACACACAAATCAAAGGGCATAATGATTGGGTTGCAAAGAGAAAAGGTATACATGGCATTGTAATCAATTTGACTATTAACTAACCGATGTTTTTCTTCACTCTACAAGAGTTTTTACTTTTATGTAATGCATTAGGAGCACACAGCGGACTAATGACAACAATGTTACACGAAAACAGACGCTACATTTCTGAACCCTTTGCAACTGAAATAAAAAAATAAAAATAATGAAATTTCCTGTTTAAAATAGTCACAACTTCACAGAGAAGCACTTAATCTTATAGTTGATTTCTGATCACCAGTTTTTGTAAAGTTTTGACTGATGTAACCCATTTTTTTATTTCACTTTAGGAACTATGATATGACATAATATAAGATAGAAACTGTTTATGTCAGGGCCAGAGGTAACAACAGATAATTTGACTCATTTGCTTTAAAAACAAAGAAAAGACTTTAACCATACCAGGTAAATTAGGTGGTTAGTTTAATAACTGGTAATTAGCAGCGTGTGTTGCTAGCAATACTAAAACACAAATTTGAGTAAGTGACAATGTAAAAAGAGGGGAAGCTTATAATTGAGCAGGAAAAATATATATATATATATATTTCCTATTGTTAGCCTGCTTGTCATTGACTCTTTATTTGAGCTTTGGCACTCAAGGTGCGGACAGTTAAGCATCTAATTGGCACCCGATCAACAGAACATATTAAAAAAGACAGTGGACCAAGCACATCGTAAGAGAACATCAAGCTGAAGCTTTATAGTTCCAGTTCACCTTCTCATTCTTTCTGCACGTTTGGCAATGCTTTACATGTTTGTAGTGAAGGTTTGCAGAGTATGGTAATCATGGTTGCCAGAAGCCCATCTCTGACTGCCTTCATGGCGAGGCCTGTTTAAGCTAGTATGGGCAACTTGTGCACTGGAGCTGAGGCAAATAATGCTAATTGCTGCACCAGTTTGGAGGAGGAAGTGTGATTGTTTGGGGTGGTATATCTCTCAATGGAAAAATGAGGCTAGTCATCATGGGAGGCAATCTGTTTGCGGATAGATATTGAGACGAGTTTCTGCAACTTGTTACCTTCCCATATTTCTGCAGTTTGGGACTGAAGTTTATTCTCCAAAGTGAGTTGACCTTACAAATCAAGTTCATCAGAGAGACTAGTTACAGAGACTTGGCATTGTCAAAACGATAAATTGTTTGATAACTAATATATCTTGTTCTTTTGAACTTCAGTCATTCGATGTTGCTGTTGTGTGTTTCAAGCTGTTTGAAACACACAAATGCAATTTTCTTGCATATGTAGCACCATTTAAAGGGAATCAAACAAAATAGATCTATTTGATTCCTTACCAAGGAGTAAAGTTGCAAAAAAAGAAATAGCTGACCACATATTTCCATACTTTTTCCTCTATGTGTATGTATTTACGCTGTCTCTAATTTAACTTAAGTGACCTTAACTCTTCTAGTGGAACAGCACGGCAAACTACATTGGCGCCTTACCCTTCTCCCTACGTTTCACAATCTATCCATCCTCTATCATAAAGGGAGCTCACCTTGACAGCTCTTCCAGTCACCCTTTTCTAAGTGGATGATTAAAAAGAAATAGAGGGGTTTTACTGAAGGCTGGTATGCGTGGCATCCCAAGAGTCCCTGCTCCAAGCTAGCCAAGCAGGGCAGGATACATCTGTCCTCCAAACAAGCCAAGCATCCTTTATTTATTTCTGCTGAAATATTGATGCGTGTTATGAAAGGTTTAAAATAATGTGTCTGCCTTCTTTGCTTTGCGCCAACATACTGTTTTCTAATGCATAAATAATTCCTCAGTTGGTCACTGCTTGGACTCTGGGTCGCTCACATTAGGTGGGGTGTATCCACTGTATCACATTCTTTCTGCCTGAGAGAAAATACCCTTCCCTTGTAATTTCCTACACTTATACAATCGGCGGTGACAGTAAATAATTGATGTATGAATTTAAGCCTGAAACTCCAACACAATATGACTTCATGTCAAGGGTTAGTCCCCGAAGATCTGGAGCCAAATCATCTCACAAAATGGATTATTCCTGTCCACGGAAGGAGCATTGTGTTTTTACTTCCTACCTTTCATTCCTTTCTCTATTGTTGCCCTAAACTTGTTTCAATATAACCTTTTTTTCAAAGAATAATAATACTTGGTTGAAGATGCCTTCTCGCCTGACTGCTAATAATAATATAACTGGGCTGTTATGGGTTTTTTGGGGGAAATAAATAGTTTTTTTTTTTTCCACACTGATTTAATTTTTGATTGTATTTTTAAAGAAATGTAATTCTTGTATGACCAAATTTTCTCATCTCTTTATATCTGTCATGATGTACAGTTATGCCAATATGTTTGTTGGCCTGATTCATTCATAAAATAAGTGAGGAGATACAGGCGATGAAAGGTGTTTGGGGTGAAATAGTAATTTCCCTCTGTGTTCTTGAATTAATATGTGGCAAGTATAGCTGTTTTCTGTACTGAGCAGTTAGAGCACATGTCTGTGGTAATGCTTGATTGCATATAAAACAATATCTGCAACACTGGAGACAGTGTGCTAGTTTGTTTTATAAAAATACAGAAGGTAGTGATTTGTAAATCATTTAATTCCCATAATATTAATTTATGTTCTAAACATTGAACAGCATTTTTTTATGAAAAAAAAGCTACTTTTGTTATAAGCTGCTTCTTTGTTTATACATCTGCATATTTTTTTTTTTTTTTAGAAAGCACAGATATGCTTTTTTTTTTTCCTTTTCCTTTTTTGTACTTTTACATGTCGATTTTTCATAAAACCATGAAAAAAATTTAATTTGGGTCACATTTGCCTGCTGCCAAAAAGACACACAGGGCAGACAAATTGCATACACACACACACGCACACACACGCACACACACCTGAAGACAATTTAGAGAGAGAAATTAAGCAAGCAGTTTTTGGACTGCTGGAGAAGACTGGTGTACGCTGAGAGAACCCACACATGCAGAAGAACCTATAGGCATACATCAGTCTACACGAGCCATTGAATCTTGAGCTACAAGCAATAAAACAACTGCAAAGACATCGTAGCGACACATTACAAAAGCAATGTTGAGCTGCCTTCCTTAGGCAGACATAACACAATATTCACACAAACTAGATTATAAAGAGGATGAGCAGTTTGTCAGAAAGAGTAACTAGTAGTTGGCCAACTGACCTTGATATGACAACTATTGTTGTGTATCTTTTTGTCAGATCATCTTGCATATTCTTGGGGGGCGGAGGGGGAAAGAAATAGAAAAATACTCCTTAGACTGTTTGTTTTTTCTTTTTTTTTTAAATGTCTGTGTTAATCACAGAGCGAAAGAAACATATATTGTTTTAATATGAGTTTGTCATTTCCCAAAGCCTCTGGGGGCTTCTCCAGACATTTATCATGAGCAGAAATGACCCCAGGATCTGGCCTGACCTCTGTAAAGCTGTTGGATCAATTGCATCTTTACTTGAGCCGCCCCCCACCCTCCCTCCTACTGCACTGGCTTTGGAAACAAGAAGTGCTTGGGGCTACACAGACGTCCTGACCGCCAGTCTCTCTTTAAATTGCGTTAAAGTGTATGCGTGTGTGTGCTTGTGCGCCTGTACGTGTGTGTGTGTGTCTGGGCACCCAAGTGTACCCTTGACCACCTTGCACTGTAATCACCACACACATCTGCCACCTGCCTTCTCTTTCTTCCCCCTCCTACGCTATTACTTGTATGATCTCGACAGTGGATCCTAATGTCTCCAGCCATGATTAATCTGATAAATAATAAATATATCAATCTAGCCTCCCGACAAGGACTAATTCTTACCAGCAGGACGGCACAAGCCCCCTTAAACTGCTGGTTGCAACTGCCAAATTAATTATTTAGTGATTAATTCTTTAGGAAATGGGGAAAGTTTTGATTAATGCTGTCCAGACATCTGTCTTCAGATGTTTGATGTATGTCAGAAAATTTTACCCTCGCTGTCTCTCCTCGGGACCTCATGTGCACACACCGAAGTACACATGTAACACACACACAAATGCGCACGCTGTTTGCACACGCGTCGCTAATCACACACATCCGGGGTTAAAAAAAGAGATGTTTTAGTTCTTATGAAGGAAGCCAGAGGCTACTGTCACTGAGATCAAATGCTGAATATCTCACAATAAATTACAGCTGAATCTCTGATGGCCTTATCCTTGAACCCTGAACATGTCAGCTTTGGATAAAACCCACCCACCCCTTTATACGTCCATGTGCACATTTGAGTGAGTATCCGACCCTATTTACTAATGTAAAACTCTACGCCCCCCCCAGGTCGCTATTTATTTTTTTATGAAACCAAATTGTCATTTCTCTGTGCTGTTTGCTCTTCAAAGGAAAAAAAAAATTAAAAAAAATAAAAAACACACACACACATATATATATATATATATCTTGGATGTCAAAGATGGAGCAGTAGCTTTTGTGTCACCGATATTTTACTTTTGTTATCAAATTTTAGATTATGAAATGTTTGTTAAATCTTGTCACTCTTTTTTTTTTCTTCTCAAGTATTACTCTATATTTGTCTTCATCCATGGTCCACCTGCTGAAGGAAAGCCTCCCCAAAGGGTGCTTCTGCTATGATGTATGCTAGGCATAATTAGTTCTTGATATACTGAAGTTTTCAGTTATTAATTTTCCCCAAAATGCACAGTTTTGCATTTTACAGAAAATGCAAAAAGTTTAATCTTGGTTTCTTTTCAACCAGAGCACCTTCTTCTATATAATTAATGCATCTTCCTTGGCTTGGGGCAAACAGAAAACAGAAGTTGCCATGGCCTTTTTTTTTTTCTTTCAAAAATTGTTTCCTCCTTGCATCTTGTCAAGTTCTATTATAAGCATCTGCACTCTGTATGTGTTTCAAATGTCATCATTTGACCTCTGTTGGAAAAAAAAAACATATGCTTTTTTTAGGTTGCATTTCAATATTACTATACGCTGAATGTAGTGACTTGTCTTACTGACTTCATCATTTAAATGAAGTTAGAAGTTTTTTGTTTTTTTATTGAAATGAGTTGCTCTTTAACAATAGCATTCTACATATATTAAACTGTAAACAGTGTTTTGTTTTTTGTTCCTTATTTGGAGCAATGAAACATAATTGGAAAAATCCATAACTTCCTGGTATAACAAAACCAACCAATGCTGCACAGCATTTAATTGAAGCTGTTAGCCTTTAAGTGTAAAAACCTCCTTCGCTCTTTGCTAAAAACCAACCTGCCCTCAGGCTGAGCGGAGGAGACCTGGCTTTAATAGGGCCAACAACCTGACAAATGTCTTCCATGTCCTCAACAATGCATTCTCACCGAGACAAATGCCCAGTCAGAGATACAGATATATAAACTCCTGTTGTCCGCAAAGACCCACACACAATTAAAAACAGACACAGGCGGTCAGAATGGATGCTTTTTGGTGGGAAAGATAGGAGGCCGGCAAATCACCGTCAGAATGACATACAGCATTGTCCAACCCAGCTTTTGGTGGTTGTAACAAGCATCAGGACATTAAGGCAAACAAAAGCAGGATTGGGAGTGTCATCAATCAATCACCTGACAGTTGACTTCAGTTTGTTTGTCCTGCTCTCTGCATAATACGTGATTGGATCTCAGCTAATTAGATATTGGGTAATCAATCACTGCCAACAAGGCACTTGGCTGGCTGAGAGGAAATCTCCCTTTGCGTGTGCCTGTTGTCATGAAATAAATTAGATATAAAAATTATTTAGTGCCAGCCAAAAGATAATTCCCAATAGTGAGCTTTCCAACCGCTGCCTTTGTGCAAAAGAGACACATGGTGAGGAAAGCAGGAGGGGGCGAGGGGACACTCATGTCGCAACCAATTACTGAAATATTCAGTTGAGGAATTTACATAATAAATGAAGCCATCAAATATTAATATATTTGCTTAGGAGGATGTTTTACTCTGCATAAACACATATTTAGCAATGTTTCCACAATGAAACAAGCGGTTTTCCTATATGAAACAACACGGACACTATTTACTCTTTCACACGTTTTAGCTGATGTGATATACCAAAATAAATACATGACACATGACAAAATACAAACATAAATTAATCTAGATGGGTGAAACTCCAAAGGTTCTCATGTATTCCGAATAAATAATAATAAAAAAAACACATTCCCGTGATGAAAAACAGATTCGTTTAGTCAGTTTTGGTCACTTCAAAACTTAAGTGAGTCATTTATGTTGTTTCTAACTCTGATAACCAACCTGACAAGAGGCCTTATTCTTCCCAATTCCTTCAAAATAACATTTGAAACTCTGGTGAGGGCGAAATGTGCCAATTAAACCCCAACAGATTTTGTAGTGTCACCATTTGTCGCCACTTTCTTTTTTTATTTATTTTTATTTTTTCTGTCAAAACGCGTCCTGCCTGAGTTGTAGGGCTTCTCCGGGACTCTGAACGTATATTGTTTGTTGCTCTTACCTGTCTCTTTTTTATTTTTTATTTTTTACCACTGTCGGGTTCTAGATGAGATATGCAAGATACGAGTCTCCAGTAGCACTATGAGGAAACAGCAGCACAGAACTACACATGAGAAGGAAAATAGAGCAGCGAGTGTGAAAGTACGGCTTTGACAGAAAAGTGCAAGCAAAGGAAGAAAAAAATTAGGAAAGTGAGTGATGGTGAGAAACAAAAAAAAAAAAGACTGTTGTATAAGACACGGGAAAAGCATTTTTTATTTATTCATTTTTTTATTATTGTTTTTTCATTTCTTCCCACATAAAGCCAGACTGTAAGTAAGCAAAGCAGCCAGCTGGGCCATAGTCTCTCAGCAGTGTGTCGGAGCCTGTCACCAGCACTGCCATCGAGACAGCTACAAGTTTACAACAGCTGCCGACTAATGTTTGATCAGTGATAAAATATGCCGGGGTGACAACACCATGCTGCCCATGCATTTGTGGAGGCCTCCTGCATTAAAGATTTAGTGGCTGGCAAGTATATAGACGGCCCTGATGGTCCCGGTGCTGCCGCTGCTGCTCCCTGTCCTCTTTCGCTCCCCAAAGGGTTTTACCCGGAGACGGAGACGACTTCACAAGATGTCAGGCACCATATCTGTTTTCTGTTCAGCGGGCGAACCTCCTCGGAGTAAAACCACCTCTCACGTCAGCTTTTGTAGCATGTGTACACTGTTCAGGCCTTTAGAGGAGAACAATTCAGTAGAAGGTACAAAGACGACAATGCGGAGAGTGCTGCAGGAAAGGGAGTTCACCCCTCCCCTTGTTTCATACCTTTTCTTACTTTTGAATAGGATTTGTGCTACATCTAGTGAGATTAATAGCTAAGAAGGTATATATTTATAATTTTATTTTTACCCACCTCATTCTTACTTGATCCTTTGCTTTAGTACATGAGAGAAATAAGCTCAAAATTGTTAGATGTGTTCATTTAAAAAAAAAATTCAACTCATCAGTATATGACCTGTTTCTTTTTTTTTTTTTCTCCATTTGTCTAACTCTATTCACCAAACAATGTTTTTGTGCGTATGTCTTCTAATAAATTGTGCTTGATATTCTTGAATTATTTATTTATTTATTTATTTTTTTTAGCTCTGTTCCGAAGCACACTCAGCATCTGGTTATCTATTGGTTTGCAGTGAAGCCAACAGCACTGGCACTCCAAGGAGAGTCTCATAGTAAATGTCAACTGTCAGAGAACTGAGGCCCGCTCATCAATCGCTCTGCCATGGAGATCTGGGCAACAAAACCCCCTCCAGAGAGAAGGAGAGAGCAAAAGAAAGACAACACAATAACACAGAATAACTGAAGGAACTTGTGGTCAAAAATAAAAGAGGGGAAAAGAGAGAGAGAGAGAGAGAGAGAGAGAAAGACAGACTGCACGAATCAGATTTCCTTTCCCTTGTGAAAACGTCCTCTGACAGTTTTGTAGCTGGCAGTCAGAGCAGACTCTGATTGCCAGAGTGCATTAGAGGCCTTGTGTGTAATTTGACATCTTAATATTGAAATAGTAATGCATCCTCCCACAGTGTAAATTGCCACCTAGTAATTGGATTCCACAGACGCGGCGCAGGGAACCAAGATGTCCTTGTGAGTATTGTAATGCTGTGTCACAGCTGAAAAGAAAGAAAAAAAAAAAAAAGAAAAACGGAGACAAAACTCTTTAAAATTGATAGAGGTTTCTCATAAAAATAATAATTTAATGATTGATAAACTGCTAACCTTCCACAGCAGACGTCAGATCAATGTTTGGAATATCAACCAGGCAACAGACACCTGTGCAAGCAAACGCAGCATTTATGTGCTTTGTCCTCCTTGTTCAGCAGGAGCTACTTACCCACCTAAATAATTCAGTCTTGCTGCGAATCAGCATATCTTACAGCATACTTAACATGCCAAAAAGAGCAACAGACAAGTGACAGAAGGCCAGATTCAATTAGGTCTTTTGTTACAGACAATAGGGCGACAAATTCATTTTGTTACCATACCTGTGTATTGTGAGCCATCAATTTGGTAGCTGGCTTCTCTCACCGTCTGCCCGATCCTTGCGTTTTTGTTTCACTAACGCTGCTGACGTCTGTGCCCACTCCCTTTTCCTGCCTCATTTTATCATTACACGGTCATATGCGGGTATCATGTAATCGTGCGTGTGTGTTTAAATGCCCCTTTGTTTCTTTGCGTGTGTGCGTGCATGTCTGCTCGGCACCAGGATAGTGTTACCTGAGATCAAGTGACGTGGAGCCTCGAAAAGAGCAGGCCATTCTTTAGGGTTGCTGAGATACTGCCGGCTAATTGGATGAGGTGTAAGTCAAGCCAACAGGCCTCAGACTTTGATGTGACACGCCGAGAAAGAGAGAGAGAGAGAGAGAGACGCACAAAGGTGCGCCACACACATCGGTGTTTGCTCCAAATGCCAACCCTTTGTAGCCACCTCCACCTGTTTCCCCGCACACACACCTGAGCCCGTGTGCTATGCAAATGATGACAATTCACTTCATTTGTGGCGCTTCATTAATACCGCAAGCAGTTCTTCGCTTCCCTCATGTCCAGCTACTTGCTTTTTTTTTATTTGGGCTCCCTTGTTTGTTTGCTGTTTCTTTGTACACAGGAAATGTTGAAGATAATTGAAGCTAAAGTGATCTGTTCTCTGTTGTTCTTGCTCCACAAAATGCCTGAATGAGTGGATATACGTACTTGATGGAATGGCGAAAGAGAAAAAAAAAATCAATATTATCCTTGTTTAAAAGAAAAATATTTTACTTTTGTAGGATATAGTTAAACATGAAGTGGTTCAATATTTGTGAAATCAGATTAAGTTCTTTGATTTATGTTAAATGAAGCTGAGAAACTGTTTATGTATATTTTTTGAAGTGATAGCATAGCAGTATTTTGGAATGCTTTCACATTCCAGATATTATTTCCCACTATTTTTTTTCTGCTGTACAGTAAATTGAAGTATAATTATTTGGCTTCTCTGTATATCCTAATTAAATCACTGGTAATCACATAACCCATGACTGCAATGAATTATTAATATCAAATAAGCATTAATTCACATGCCTACATTTCCATAAGAAATCATTTTTAGGTTTCCATTTTCTCAGCCAAACAATGTCCATGTTACTGTGCATCTCTACTTACTGTTGGCCTCATTAATCTGCTTGAACTGATATAGACCAAGCAAAGCACCACGTTTGATGCAGACATGTTATTCTCACACTAAATGTCAGGAATAGGAATTTGATTACTTTCCATGGGTAACCACAGTTTTCTCTAATCTTGGTGGATTTAGGGTGGACAGAAAAGTTGTAGCTGTATCCCAAGTCGGTCAATATTTTAAGTTTTGGTTGTTTTAAATTGTTAGAATCATCTAAGGTCTGGCAGTTCTGTCCAGCTACGTTTCAGCCTCTCTCCACCTAGAGGATTTTCATATATATATATATCACTACAAACTGACTGTGAAATAACATCTTTCTTCTAAAAGAGTGATGAAAAAATGACTGACAATTTCACAGATGCTCACTTCAAAAATCATAAGTATCCCTTCATTACTATGGGTGGTGTCCATGCAGATTCTTATTTTAGCTTGTAAAAGTTTAACTCAACATCAAAGCTGGCCTTTATCACCAGCTGCTTAATCCTCTCACAGTAGTTCAGAACTCACCACAAAGTGTTTTTTTTTTCTTTCTGGATTTAAGGAGAAATGAAAAGAAAATGCTGATTAGAATGTAGAAGTGTCTTTCCTGTGATTTTTGTGATGTTATATAAACTGACACTAAAAAGATGAAACTTGTCATCAGTAGTTAGCTCTTTTAGACTAAAGAGTATGAAAAAAAAAAAAGCTCTGTTAAAAAACAAGCTGGGGGAGAAAAGGAGAAAAGGGATGCAAGAGGTGAAGTTACAGCAACAGCTGGTGTATTCTGGGATCCTGGCCAGGATGTACACTCTCTCTTTCACTTCCCATCTGCTTTCATATTGCCTACTGTCTGTGCACCCTCCCGCTGTGCCCTTATCTAATGTACATCTTATTGTACATTAAGTATGTGCCCGTCTCTCCTTTAGTTTTTCTTTGTAACGTTTTCCAAATATATTTAAGTAAGAGTTAAGAAGGAACACCTGCTGCACAGTATTGTGTTAGTTCTATGTGCTAACTCCCTCTGACTGTCTTATTAGGCTGCACAATTACAACAGAAAAACAACACTTAACGATCACATTAACTATACATTTCAATTTATAAACTGCGTATGCTTTATATAAAGTAGGGTTGGGACTTTGGGTTTATTGAATTTACAGGGAAAAAAAAAACAGCACTTGATGGTGCCTTTCTGTCACAACAGTAACAGTAATGCACACACTCCGTCTCAGCAGGTGGCAGTGTTGCCGCTAGTCCGCTTTCCAAGCAGTTAAGAAGAAGCACAATGATGGGGGAGAAAGCCACACTTTTGGTCTTCTTTGTCAAGCTGAAAGTTTCTTTCCAGAAATTCCCAATTCCCAATGACAACTTAGCAAAAACGTAAGGTTAAATGTTAATTGTGCAACAAGAATTTACTTATTCAGTTTTTTCAAACTAATGTGGCACTGTAAGCAATTTAAATGTCCTGCAGAATATATTGCTCCAAACTCAAACACAACATGTAATGGTTAATCTAATGTCATGACTGTTTCAATTCAAGCATAAATCTCTATTCAGTGACTCACCATTAAAGTTTATTTGATTTGAAAAAGTTTGCTTTTTGTGTTAAAAATCGCTATTTTGAAAATCGAAAATGTTAATCCCCAAATTTAATTGATGGCAAACTTTGCAACAGAAAGCTGCAGAGGGTTAAAGAGTGGATATAAAAACAAAGTAGAATCAATTTTGCAGATACCCTTTGGAGGACGAAACAAGAAGGAATTGGAGTAAACCATCACCGTACCGCCAAAAAGCGACACAAATATTAACCTTTAAATTGTTGCTGTGAAATTACTAAAGCGATGTCAGCACCTGCTCACACCCTGCTCTTAACACTCTGCATATACAGAAACTTGTTTTTTATTTTTTTATTTATTTATTTTTTTTGTCAGGCCCACGCGTTAATGCCATATTGTTATTTTAAAATGTCACAGAACAGGCAATGTCATATTGAATGTAATTATGATGGGAACACGGAGTAAGGACTAACCTCTGCGTTCTGTGCTTTCTTTGCAAGGTTCAATTGTCTCTGATTTGGAAATGTCTCTCTAAATGGTAAAAATCTCAGGAAGGCCATTGTACACTGGAGCTCAAACTGACACGTTTTGCATTGTGAAAATAATCCTTTTAGAATGTGTGAAATAATTTTGGCCTGTAATCCCTGAAATCCTCACTAAGTATCGCTGCCTAAGAAATGGATGCAAATTTCTATTGACACAAGAAAGGAGGAAATCATTAAGGGTATTTCACTCCATGGGTAAGATGACATGCAGCTGGCAGTAAAATGCTAAAATGTATTAAAAAAAAGAAGAAGAAAAAAAACAACAACTCCTAACTGCCTTCAAATAACTCAGTAACTTGCCCTGCTGGTATTTGCTGTTGGCTTTAATCTTGTGCTTGTGTTCGTAATCATTGAAGTAGCTGTACAACTGTGGGGTTTTCTTGATTCAAAATGCTGTTTATTAGCTTGAACCATCTGGGCAAGGATCTTGTGATTAATTGGGGTGAAGTGCCCCTGATATAACAAGGTCAGCCCTCACCAAGCCTTCTCCATTCTCTCTATTTAAATTAGTTAGAGGGCTAGAGCCTTGGGCTGACACACACACACACACACACAGACTAGGAAACAAAAATGTCTTAGAAATAACTCGTTTTTGCTGAATCTGAGAAACCAAGAGAAATTAGAGAGGGAACTGTAGAAGGGATGAAAGTCCAGTGTAGTAATAACTCAGTGTAGGCGTTAATTGATTGAAAATTAAACTTTTACTCTATTTTTTTTTAGATCCCTGCCTTCTTGACATATATCACACACCAATTTGCAAGCAGCTACATACATACAGTTGCTGAAAGAAGAATGCACATAATGTGCAACCACCTCCATTATATATTTTTTGCATTATATATGGTAACCAGGTACTATACCATATTGTCTGTGTTGAAAATTGACTGTGAAGCAATTGTCTAGCTTTTGTTTCTTGGTCTCTGGCTGACGATATATTCAATAGCAAATCACATCAGTGATTATATGCTCATCAACTTTTGATCCCTTCTGTTCAAACGGCATCCCTCCCACACTGAAATTCTGAATACGAGCAGCACGAATACACACACCGACAGCCACCGTCTGATAGCTATTCAAACACAACATGTACAGTACAGGGTATTTTCTATTACTTCAGACAGAGGGCGGCCTTGTGTCAGCCTCCTTTCTTTCTCACTTCCTCACTAAATCGCTACTAAAACAACAAACAAGTTGCAGAGGTAAATGAAAAAGACTGTGAAGTGGTTTTATGTCAAACATGGTTTTTGATTTCAGTTTGATTGTCTCGCATATACTGTACAGTTGTTTTGTCTCAGTTTTAGGATAATGGAAACTTTAGTCCCTTCTGGAACTTTACGGTTTTCAAGTGTCTCTAAGGATTGTAAAGCTCTAAGAAAATCTGTCAGAATACTCAGATTGTTACTTCTATTTCTTTATTATTCCCAGTCTTCTGCAAATTCCTTTAAAAGTGTACACTTACTAAGCACTGCAGTAGACATTACATGTTAGTCTGGGGTGACTAAGCATTTTCACATTCTGTTCACGGGACTTTCTTTGATTGATTAAAATGTTCTGGATTTTATCATTTTCAAGGGACCAATAGGCATACTTAAGGTGATAATATACAATAGCTTTTCATTCATTCAACATCCACCCTGTTCCAAGTGGTTAGTCCTTATCCTTATCCTGTGAGACAGCAGACAGGATCAAGCCATGGATTCATGTTTTAATTTTTTATGCTAAATGCAACATAAAATAATGTTAATTGAACCAGACAACAGGTTTTCTTGTAATATATTATTTTTATGCAAATCCTGTGCAATAGGGATCAATGTATTCAGCTCTAATATTTGGACAGTAAGACTTAGAGGTGCAACAGTGTTTGAGATTAGATGCAGAAACAAAGCCCCCCAAAAAACCCCGACTGGCCGTAATGATCTGAAAAGCAAAGCAGGAAAAAAATAAAAATAAATAAAATACATTGATAAAGAAAAGGAAGAAAAAAGATGACTGACTATAACATATTCTCTAACATCAGATAAAGGCACAATATGTGGATGAACATGTGTTTTCAACTGTAGATTATGACGGAGCACTGTTATTTCCTGTACGAATACACTTTCAATTTCCTGCCCAGCACTTTAGTTTTATTACAATGATAACATGATACCATCGGCTGTAGCCAAGGCGATGAAACCAAGGACGCTTACAAAGGAGGACAATGATAAGAAAAATTATGCTTAAGACAGAAAAAAAGAGAGAGAGGTTTGGATAGAGCTTAGAACAATCAATTCATTAAAGACATCATTAATATTATTTTGCCACTCGTAATATAAATCCTTTTTAGAGATCATTCACAAAAGTGTATGATCTCTAAACAAAATATTAAATAGGATGAGTAAAGCTGTACAAAAGAAAAAAAAAAGTCAAACCATTTGTGTTTATGTGAGCACAGGCAAATTTGACATATTTGTGCTCATCTTTTGCTTCCTCTCCTCCTTCCTTTTATTGACAATTGAGTTTCCAGCAGTGCAGCAAATTTCCAGCCAGGTCCTGAGCCCGACTTTGGCCAAATGACGTCAATTTGTTATAGCAAATATACATGCCTTAAACTGTAATATCCAGTGAGCTTAGGCATAGGAGGCCCTTGGCAGAGGGCAAGGCTACTTTCACTTCTGACCCCTCATGGAGGCAGAGTCTTTGTTAGTTTACCCATTGAGCTGCCAATCACAACCCAAAGTCCTAATTAAATTAATTTCACAAACCTGCCCAAGGACCCACTGGGCGGCGCCACAGGAGTCTGTGAAGTTTGGGATTCCTTTTGAAACAACCTTTTCCCCCAAAAAAAGGTTGATTAAGGAATAGCATTTGTGCCATAACATGACTCCTGGTTTTGAAATCCTTTCACGCTATCTTGCTGAATACGACTGCTTCCGCCCTCACAGAGACAAGAGGTTAATATACTCCCGTCTCTGAATGGGGAACCTTTGATGTGTTGAATGAATGTATATATTCTTTGTATATTTATGTCTTTATTTACACTTTGTGCTCACATGTTTCTGTTGCCTCTTTCTTTTTGTCTATCATGTTTGTCTGTGGCTGACCAACCTACTGTCATAGGTAGATGGGTAGCTTTCAGCTCAGTGATTGGGCTTTATTAAAACTGAAGAGGACGAAAGGGAAAAAAAAATAAAATAAAAGGTTAATTATTACAATGACTCAGTCAGTGTCATGAGATTCTGCATTGACCTTTTCAAATCTTTACATGACAACCATTAAAAACTGTATCAAGAGGCAGGAGGGGTAGGTATCTGTGCGTTTCTTTTTTTTTTTTTGTTTTTTTTTTTGCGCACATGGCTGTGTGCACATTTCTTGTGTGTGCAGAACTCAGGCGCAGTGACATACAGCAGCCACTTAAAGCCGGGGTTAATGGATTGACTGTTACCTGTTCTTGAGGCTTAAAATTGGCTTATACACAAGGGGAATCATCAGAGGCTGCTTCGGCAGCAGCAGCAATGTTTTAGCTAGAAGGCTAAATTAACCCGAGCAGTACGCTGTTTGTTTTGAACAATTTTGGAAGGTTTATCTGAGTCCAGGACTCCGGGTCAAGACACAGCCTTTAATCACTGCCCACCACTCTGATGGCTTCATTGAGAGGTGAAAGGTGGTACGTTCACATTAATTGATCCACTTTAATGTACATTGAACACGGTCCATGAGAGAAAATACACTAAAAACAGACAGACGAAACATATTCTTTTTGTGTTTCATATAGATTTCCTTTTAGATGATAATTAGAACAAGTTTATTGAGGTACTTAATATGCTTTTAGATATGAAGTTGTTCTCAATAATTTTCATTAATTGGATAGGTTTGTCACCGATTTGCCTTACTCACAGTATACTCCTATCAGCTTACACACCTAATGCACCATACTAGTCACATCTTAAGCCTAATTAGAATAGTTTGATGTTTACTTGATTAATTGTGAGAAGAATTGATAGAATATTCCATTTTCAAAATATTTGTTCACAACAGCCCTAATTTTAAAGCGTTTTTGCTTTTATTTCCAATGATTCTGGGGGATCACAAAAACAAAAACATATTGCCGTAGATGTTCGGCAGTTTTCTTACTTCTTGGTGCTACGTATCCAGTAGGTTGTATTCTAAAGTATAATTTGAATACTAGCCACACATTTCTTTTACTTTCCTCTCATTCCTCTTCATCAGAGCAGCTAGTCACACCATTTCACTTGAGTTTCCTCCATACCAAGTGCCTCCCACTGATAAATGAGGGGATTAGTGACTGGTACACTTTATTAAAAAGTAATAACAATTTTTGTTGGCACCCTTCACACGGTAAGGAGTGCCATGAATCACAGGATATTGGCTGTCTGTATCTGATGAATGCATCGTTTACCAGCAGAGGAGTTATTTAGTCGCAGCTATTAATTTAAATCACATTTATCTCCTCCCTTTTCAGTCTGGACGGGGGAAAGAAACAACCGGCAGTGGAATGAATGTGTATAGAGCAAAGGCTGAAACTTGAAAATGACTAGTGACTTATGACATAATTGAGATTTCCTTAAACCCAAACATCCAATTGCCTTATGATAGTTATTAAATGTAATCAATGCTATATGTTACATGAAGTTGACTGCAACGCTTAGCAAAAGTAGTGTCTGTGTAACCCCAAAAGACAAAGTGTAAAAGATGGGTCTTTTGGGGCACCAGGTGATTCAGTGGCATAGAAAGTACAATCCCTGACTCTGCCGTTCCCGGTTCGATTACCGGCCTCTGGTCATTTGCTGCATGTCCTCCCCTTCTCTCTCTAACCTTCTTCCTCTCAGTTTACTAATGAGCGAAGGTCACCGGGGTCAAAATGCTTTTTAAAATAGTGAATGTTTTATGTTTGTCTGAGGTTACATATTTTTCACAGGTAGGTGTTATACGTCATCAGAAACAGGCAAAAAGTGAGTAAGTTGAGGCTTCTGAGCCACAATCTGAAAGTAAAAAGAAGATAAAGTGTCAACGTGAGTAGAGTTTTATTTAATGTTTATTTTCATGGTTATTTGAAAGTGCTTATTAGGTTGCTCTGACAAAGAAACTATGAGCTTTGGTGTAGCTTTGAAAATGCATGTACTTGGACCTCAACTTTATATCATGTTTATCTTGCCTTCTCGTGGACTTCAATGGTATATTTGATAATTAAAGCACGGCAGAGTTAGGTTACAAGTGTCATAAAGAGCACTGTGCGTACAGTAGAGGTCCACATGCCGCCAAGCTTAACTCTCGTTTTCATTTAATTAGTTTTTCATTTAGGACTGACTGCCCACAGTCATCACAGCCAAACAAGTTGGTGTGCTGGATTTTCGGTTTTCATGACTCGCACCCAATTATATGTGTTCTTTAGAAAGGTATTGTACAGAGGTTTGGAAATCATACTGACAAAATAAAAATGTAATAATAGACAATTGTGGCGATCGCAGCCTGTTTGACCGACTGTTTAGCAATATTTGAATAGAAAAGTGTGTTAATGGAACATTCATTCATTGAATCGCGTTAGAGTCTTCATTGTCTACACACAAAAACTAAAGAAATTTAACAAAGTTCGAATGAAAAGTTTTACTTTTAACTTTTAGATAAAAAAGTACTTCTCCGTATGGTTCATCTTCAACTTCTCACCTGCACTAAATATTAATATTTTCAGCTCTCATTAAAAATAGCAGTGTATTCTTACTTTTTAGGTTCCCAGTTGCTAAAATAAATAAATAAATAAATAAATAAATAAAGTAAAGTGTCTCTGTATATTTCTGTGTTCTTTCACTGCTGCCAGATCCACCGTCACACTCACATTCTTTTAGTTATCTAGTTAGATTTTATATTTATGGTTTGGTATGTCATATCATGTTCTGCAGAATCGGTTGTAACCAGGAGGTGTGAGACAGAAGGGGAAAGGTTCGGCATAAATAGCAAAGGTTACTTTATTTTTACTGTAACTTTGGGGGAGTTGACTTTTTGGCACTGTGACGGCTTTGTGGTATGAATCTGTACTCTTGCCACACTGTCACTCTGTCCCAATGATTAATGTAAAATAATTTGACAGAATTCCAGGCCTCATGTCCCTTCTGGGCGATGAGTGATAATCTGCCCGCTTTCGTGCAGGTCTGGAGCGGGGAAGAGGCAGCACAGAGCCTCCCGTCCCAGGTGAAGAGCCCCAGGGGCTGAGGTGTAGAGCCTGGAGGCTGCCCAGGTGCTCGCTGTTATTACCGACTGTCTGTCTCAGCTGGCGGGAGAACAGCGCGATGTCGCTGAATGTAGTGGGTGCGTTCGCTGACAGGTTGTGCACTCGGTCTGTCAAGTTTGTCTGACTGATTCTGTGGCTCTTGCTCACACTAAGACACACACATATTGCTCTGAAATAATGTGTAACATGTCATTTCCATAACTTTCACTCTTGTTAAGCATTGCTGACTTTGCTTCCGACTTGATCTTGGAATATTCTCACACAGTTTCGAATTTTATGCAAACTCGCTGGGTGAAATTATATCTAAAACGACCCTGCTTTATTATGAAAATTGCATACTGTTCCTGAATGGAGTGGACCCAACTGAAGTACAACTCTTGTCTTCTGGCTGACATTGAACTAGGGGATTTCTTTACTCTAGAAGGAATGTGAAGGAATGAAAACTGAGGGAGCAGCAGCATAATTTCTAGGGCACAGAGTCGACACTAGATGGCTGCAGATAATGGAGAAAAGGAGCTAATGATACACACTGGAAGCACAGCGTGTCTGAGAGGCGGTAGAACGTGGGGATGTGAGGGACAGTTAAAGAATGACATTGTAGCAGATCCATGCTATTTTGAATATAATTAATTACGCTGTCATTATTTTTGTCTAAGAGACATGTGACCCGAATTTCAATTATAAATATAGAAATCTGAAAATAGGACGATAATTTGTTTCTACATCTCTTTTTACCCAGATCGCCATAAATAAAAGCCATACAAGTGGACTGATGTCAGAAGTCACTTAAACAGAATACAGCCTCCTGCAACTTAATGTCAGCTATGAATCCGGCTGCTCTTTGAAAGTACTGGAGTAAATATATATGTTTATGTTAATGGAGGGACTTATTAATTGGAGGATTTGTAATTAATTCATCATATCTTAATTAAAAACCGCATGTTGATAAAACAAGCAACATTTTCAGTGCAAAAATATTTTTACTGCTAATTTATTGAAGGAATAGATATATGAGCTTTACAAATAAAATATTTATTGCTTTTAATCTGTTATTTAGGTTATGTATTAAATGGATTAGTGCAAAGCCACGGATCGTTCAATGAACTTCGGAAAACAAAACAAGCAAAAAAATAAAAAACAAGTCTTTTCTTTTTTTTTTCTTTTTTTTCTTTTCTTTGTGTGGACATTCACTACTTGAAAGTGAAAGTCCACTAATGTGGACACTGTGTTTGGGATGCCTTTACTAGCTCCAACATGTTTTGCATTGAGATGTTTCTTTAGATTGAATAGCTTCAGTAGAAGGTCAACTACTTTTTGCATAGCTTGCCAAAACAAGACTTTTTTCTTTTCAGTGTCCAATTAGATTGTTTTTAAAGCAAAAAAAATTGCCAAACTTCTCACTTTATCTCTAAGGGAAAGCCCAAACACCTGGCAGGGGAAACTCTTCTCAGGCACCTGTGTCTGTGATGCCATTTTAATGGACACTACCCATAGATGAGATTATCATTGATGAGGTTGTGAATGTAGATCCACTCGTAAATCTCCTTTTCATGGACCAGTACATCTGACACGTAGCACCAATATGCGTATCAATTTCCCACTCCATTTTTCCTACATTCATAAAGAAGACCTGAGATACTTAAATCCCTTCGCTTGGGGCAAGATGTCTTCTCAGTCCCAGAGAAAGCACTCTACCCTTTTCCGGCCCAAGATCATGATGTCTTGGGCCATCATGATCCCTGGCCCGGATCCTCATCCGGCCCAGGGTTCCTACTCAACTACGAACTACTTCAGCTAAAGCTATAGATCACAATCTGATGAAGCCGTTAGAACCACATCATTTGCAAGAAGTAGAGAGACAAATCCAAGGCCACCGAAACGGATTCACCCAACACCTCGGCTGATCCTAGAAAATGTGTCGTTAAACATTATGAGCAGAATCGTTGACGAAGGGCAACATTGGTGGAGTCCAACTTTCACCAGAAATGGATGGATGGATTATGCAACAATAAAATCAAGATATTGTATAAATATGTTACTGTTTTGGAATTTATGTTGTCGGAGTTTATAGACGTGTGAAAAAGGTTTAAATCACTTTGAAGTTCTTTTTTTTTGAGACAATCATATATGCACCTTGAGTGATTTTTTTTTTTCTTTTACTGGATGAATTACATTGCAAATGAATTGTAGAGATTGGTAGAAACCAATTGGGTAGGTGATGGAATATCTGCGAGTGCTTGTCTGACAATTGGTTATATTTCCAGAACATGTAGATTAATGGTGTTCACAGCTTGCTACATTTTAAGCGTTCATTTTACACACTTACAGGCACACACTCTTGCAGTCACACAGAACATTTTTACACCATTCAACACTCAAGGATCACTATGGTGAAAGGGATTACAAGAGTCATTGATTATCTCTAAAAGGCGAGGAGAGGATAATAATCTTTTTTTTTTTTTTAAATGGCAGAAGCCTTGAATGTAGTTTAAATATATCCTCAGTGGTTCTGAAATATTTATCATCTTCAAAATGCAATTTCTGCATTTGCCTGGGATTTCTAACATTTTTCTTTGCTGCTGCTGAGGGAATGTGTCTTTATCAGGATCGGCGTAGACAGACTTATTAAGCATTGCTGTGGTTTTGTACAGTGGTGCACACCCTTGTCTATGGAGCAGAACACAGAAAGATCAGAACCAGAGAAATAGGGCTTATGAAGTGTGGGTTATAAGTTAAAAAAAATGCTTTTAGATTCCTGTTTTATTTATGCCTTGTGATATCAAGGAATCTATTATAGAGATAAAGAGACTAGTTAAAGAAGAGTCATGCTTAGCAAAAATCATTCTCTGTTCCCCTATCCTTCATATATCTGAGATGGCAGGAAATATTACCCAGAAGTTTATTTATTATTTATTTATTTTTTTGTTGTTTTTTAAAGTTTTTTTTTAATTAACTGTTGGATACAATGATGTTACCATTTTAATGTTTTACATTAATTTCAACTGTGTACCAGCCTTTGTTGTGCTGGACATTTTGGAAATCAACACCATGAAACTTAACTATTGACTGTATCAAACTATCTAAAAGATATACTATAAATGACTGAATACTTATTGGTATTTGTGTAGTTCTAAAAATCTGCAACGTTGGCAGCTGTGCCATAACAATACCTCTGGGATGACACCCAAACTTTTTGAGGGGAACATCCCAATTTGCATACAGTAGATTTCTTTGGACTAAATTTGAATCTCCCGGAATGGGAATTTGATTCTTATTTCAGAACATCAGAGGCATGTTCATTAAATCATCAAACAATAACCAACAATGAGTGATCCGACATCGACAGGCTTTGTTGTTAATAAAATGCAAATGCTTGCAGTGTGGGATGGATGCAAAGACAGAGGCAGCACAATCTGCCTTTGAGTTCAAATTAAGGAAGAATCAAAGAAAACTGGTTCCATTGAGACACGTCGACTTCTTCTGCAAGTTAAATTGGGTAAACTAACCACTGTTTCAGCTGCTTTAAAACTGACATACGCAAATTTACAAAGTGATAAAAATGTATTTAGACTGATATACAAATGCATAAATAATATTTAGAATAGCACTTTACTGGTAACTCACTCTTTATAAATACTTTTTTAGGCACCCTCCATCATTTGTTCCAACTATAGCCCAAAAAAATATGTTTCTTTTTCGACACAGTGCAGAATAAAAATAAATAAATAAGTAAAGATTTAGTCACCAATGAACTTATGTGTGTATTGTGTAATTTATTAATAAATATCAAATACTCATTGTTTTGAATCCATGGAGTACTGTGATATATCTACCACTGACATAAAACTATCTTCAATCTACGAGGTAAAACAGATGTTTGGTCAAGGGAATCTGGAGACAGTTACACATTTAAATCCTCCCCTTCTCTCTGATGTCATGTCAAAATGAAACATTTGAAAACAAAGCAAAGCACTACAGCGACTCGGCATTAAGTTATGGTGCGCCTGTCCGTTCTTCAGCAGCAGTAGCTCGCCAAACACAAACTAATGGAGAAAGAGATGAATGCTACTGAAATATGTCAAAAAGTTCAGCTTCCCTTCATATCATCAGCAATGTGAAGTGCCTTTGTGTAACCTGTTAGGACATCCGTTGATTCTTCAGTCTAACTAGACTATTGTGTTTTTCAGAAAGCTTTATAAAAGGCAGCATGCAAGAGAAAAAAAAACAAAAACCTCCTTGCTGTATAGGAATATTTTGGTTTGCTTTAATCATAAAATGCGGGGCATGGAAACTATTTAACTTGTAAGTTACATGGTCATTACAAAATTGTAGGTTTGGATTGGCTAAATGTTTCTTTCATCACAGCAATACAAAGGATTTTGTCTTCCGATGGTATTCAGGCAGAACTAATACGACAAGGAATAATCTATTTTCTCCTGATGTTAGATGAAGAGATCCTCTAGGGTTGGCCTGGGGCCTGAGTATGAGACAACCGAACCCTGACTCCCCAGTTGAGATGCCAGAAGCGTAATATTCAGTGAGCAGAAAAGACCTTTAAAGACCGGTTATTTGTGGAGCTGAAGGTAAACTTGCTCCAGCCTTTGTCACTTTTTCCATCATTCAGTTGCTGAAGTGGCTGACGATCTCAAATCTGCATTGGAATAGGGGAAGATTTTACTTCCATTCCATAAGACATAGCTGACATTACTTAAGACTCTCCATCGCTTATGTAA
This sequence comes from Poecilia formosa, assembly GCF_000485575.1. Lineage (NCBI taxonomy): Eukaryota > Metazoa > Chordata > Actinopteri > Cyprinodontiformes > Poeciliidae > Poecilia > Poecilia formosa. The sequence continues at coordinate 900,275 of NW_006799939.1, forward strand.
AGACTAGGCCACAAAATGTTATCCTTCTGCTTTACCCCATTATAAGTCATTGAAATCACATCATTTTGAGCTTAATAAAGAAAATACAAAACTGTCCAAGCATGTGTTGGAGCTCACGCTGACAAATGGTGAGAAAGAAGATTGAAACTGGCCTGAGCCAAACTTCAGAGAGAAATGGAACTGGTAGAAAAGCTCTGCATCCCAGTATGCACAGCACATCACACCTCATGTGAAATAAAACTGCTGATCGAGGGAGCTTTTTGGAAGAAGGGTTACTTACTTCCAAAAAGTAAGTAACCCTATTTACTTTTTTTGTAAGTAGGGTTACTTACCTACTTACAAGTAGGTAAGTCATAAGGGGTATAACCCCTCCACAGAGCAGTGTTCTTCCATGGCTGACATTGTTTATTCATTGGCCAAATAAACCCCGCACCTTCGAAGAAGAACTTAGATTCCAACGTTTCCCCACTTATTGTCTGTCAGGTCTAAAAATAGGGAGCTGTTTATGGGTAGATAAAATTAACTATGGGGAAAAAAAAAAAAACTGTTTAGGTACTATTTGTTCCATTGTGCTTTGCTTTGTTTTGAAATTGTTTGAACTGGAGCCATTCTTTTTTTTTTTTTTTTTTTTTTTTTTCCTATAGTATTTTCCTTTTTTTTTTTTTTTCTGATATACAATACTAATCAAGAGAATCATTACATATCAAGTTTCAAAGTTGTAGATGATTGTAAACCTATGATCCAGTATCTGTTTCTTCTTTATTCTCCCAACCATATCGCATGCACCCTGGTATAGTCATCAGTGTTTACATGAGTGACCCTTTAAGTCTGGTAAGGAGAACGAAGGACAAGAGTGATATTCCAACACAGGTTTTGGATTCCAGACCATCTCATGTTTTCTCTACGTCACAGTTGACTGCTATTTGATCTGTCATGCAAAGTAGACATATTCATTACAAACAACTAGTGCAGCTTCTAACACCTATAGCTTAGATCCAGGCACAGATAATGAAGCAGGATGAGGTAGAGGATGTCTTGTTTGCTAAGCACAGTCAATGTAACGTTTAAAAAAAAAAAAAAAAAAACAGAATAGGATTACAGTATATAACTCAGCCGGTACACAGTTACAGTGTAAGCCATCTTAAATAGAAGTCTGATAATGCAGTCACTCAGCGATCAAGTTGTGTCTTTGGCCCTGGACCTGGTTGTAGGGAGGTGTGCATAAATCTGTTTTGGAAAACCGATTCTTGGTATGAAAACTATTTATTGGTCTCACAATACCAGCAGGCTTGGCCTCACTTTACCGCAAACGTCATGTTTCGTGTACATTTTAACAACTGTCATGTTAAAATGTGATTGCAGCTTTGATCTTACAGGAAAAGCAGCCAAAGTCAAATAACAGTGCCACTGAATGCTCCTCAAGTCCAGGACACTGCCACCTAATGGAAGAGATGTTCACAGAACAACACTGTGGAGCAGACACAAAAGCCCATCTGACCGTACTGGAAGTGAAACCTCCATAGTTGGGGCTTAGCTACTCTGGTCAGCGTATGTTTGAATGAATACCTATTCTTTCGTATCATGTGGCAATAATGTTAATGTAAGCTACAATTGCATATCCTTAATAATAACCACTTCAAACAGACCGTTTTTATGTTCACAAGTAAAAAATTTTCAAAACTCTAATGCATCAAAACACTTTCTGCATCACTGTCTAATTTTATTAACAAGAATAAATCAAGAAAAATAGTATAGTTTTGCTCAGTTGCCTTTCTGAGTAACTAACTCTTCATTTTAATGATTTAAAATAAAGTACTAATGAATAGCAGTTGGCATCGGTGTGGAATAGGTCTAAGGAGAGAAGTTGACCATATTTAAAATCTATATTCTGGTCAAAACGGAAGCAATTAAAAATAATTTAAAAAAAATGATATAGATTTACATTACTTATTCTATTAAAAAGTTATTGACTGGTGTTACATTTTTATTTTTATTTTTTTTTTTTCAGAAAACCCTGTTTTTTTTATTTCCTTTAACAAAAGAATTAGGACCTACAACAATTACTCAAACTCATTGAAGGGGGTGATGCAGCTGCAGATTTTTCATTCTGTTGCCTCCTCAGTGAAAACTGCTTTTGTGCATATCTATGCATGGTTGCTCAGTAATATAGATGCTCATCTGTGTCTTTCATCAAGTTGACAGCTTTTTTTCTCCTCAGAAAGATAACATTTATTATAAGCGTAAGCAATACATATTGGCCCAGAGTAAATTTGTGGCACATTCCCGCAGCTCATAATCATGGCTGTCTGCATTTAAGTATCTCACATGATCTATTGACTCCATTTTTATTCACTGTATTTCTGCACTCGTAGGTAGAGGGAGCAAGTTCAATCCATGGACGCTCAACAACAATAATTTATAGAAAGAAGATGGTGTCCAATTATACAATATCCTTTATTTTTTTCATGTATACTAAACACCCGCTATAGCTAAGTGGCATGGTTTACAAAGCCAAAACAAAGCTGTTTTGTTTCTTAAGGACAAAATAAAAGTAGATTAAACACTAATTTATCAATTTGGAAAACTGTTAATTTCACAAAATGTGCTTTTTTTTTTTTTTTTTTTTTTTTAAACAAATCCAAGTTAAATATATAACCAGCACTGTGTGACATTCCTCTCTGAGGCTCCCTGGCATGGACCTTATTTGGCCCTGGGCTTCATTGTATTACATTACTGTTATTCAGAGTTTGTCGAATATGCAAATCAAACCTTTTGAAATATGAACCTACAGTAAGGAAAAAAGAAATAACTTCAAAAAGACAATTTACCAGGAAATTAATATTTTATTAATCATTTCTAGATAATGTGTGATAAGGCTAATTTTGGCTCTTTTTTCACATTAGGAATACATGTGAATGCTCTCTCATGAGAGAAACTCCATTGTTCTTTAATTTATCATGAAATTAGCTTTTCTACGCTAACTGCCATTGCGCCTTGGGACTTCACATTGTGCTGCGCCGTGTTTTCATTTTTAATCACTCCATGGGAAACGCACTCAGTGGCCCCCAGCATTATGATAATATTTATTTTGGCTTGCAATTCTCTAGTGTTTACAGCTAATGTGCTGGGGTCAAATGAGAGTCAGTTTAGCTAATGAGATCAAGTTCCACATACATATGAATGCAACATCTAACTTAATACTTGGAAACTAGGCATCGTTGGGTAAAGTTAGCAATCATCCACTTTACTTGTAGAAAAAAAAAGACAATAACAATTTAAAGTTAAAAACAAAACAAAAAAATAGCATGGTAAATTCCCACTGTTGGTGTTTCAAAAAAAAAAAAAAAAAAAATATATATATATATATATATGTACACAGAGGTGAGGTGAGTCACCCGTTATGTCAAGCCAGTATGCCATATGGTTGTCACTCCTCATAACTTGCAAATTACAATAAAGTAGTGGTGGGACTTGATTAAAATTGGGTTAATTAATTTTAATCAATGGTGGTGTGCAAATACAAAAGTTCCAGGCGGACCCTTTGTCTTTGTATTTATAAAATGAAGTTGATTAACTGCATTAAATTTCAGTGCCAACTAGATTGGAGTCAGTTAGCTACCCGTAAATAAAAACATTTCACCTAGCTGTCACCTCCTGACTGAGGTAACCTGCCACTGTCTCCAGCCAAATGACTCGCTTCTTTGAAAGAGTATCACAACAACCGAGGCATTGAGGTTGAAAGGTAGCGACAATGGCCGTCCTACAGCCGTGCTCTGTTTGTGAATGAGAGTGTCAGCAGCTGTGCGTGTGCTTTGCTGGTTTTGTTCATCCCGTCACACTACACTTGGCTCCGGGTGTTGGTAGTAATCAATACAGGCCTACCATCACCTACTGTTACCCGCCTCCCATACTGCCTGTTTTGTCCCCAACTTAATAATGAATTACATCCCCCTTTGAGTCCAGTGGAGACTCGCTTTGTAGCCTGCAACAACACACACACATACACGCACACACACACACCCACACACTCACACACACATGCTTACACCCATTCATAAATGAATAAAATGTAAGTGCTTGCAATTAAAAGGCAAACTTTAAATTTCATATTCGACTAGTCTCGCTAACACGAACAGTTGTCACCAAATTTGAATATGTATTTAAAAGCATGGGATGATGCATTGTTGAAGGATTGATTATACGCAACACTATTTTGGCGAATGCGCACACACACACACACACACACACACACACAGCTCAGCCAGCCAACGTTAAGGCTAACATTTCTATTGCATTTGCTAATCATTGATCAATAATTCAGAGGCCTCTCTCATCTTGAAGGGTTCCTGGCTTCCTGAAACATATGGCAGCTGTACGTGTAGCCATGTGTGTAGGTGTGTGTGTGCGCAAAAGTGAACCCTCCTGTGACATCTTCTTTATCTACCATTCAGATTACTTGGTCCTTATCATAGAGCATAGAGGCCTTTGTGCTGTAATGTCCAACCAGCAAAAGAAAAACAACTTAGTTGAAGTTTTTTTTGTTTTTTTTTGTTTTTTTTGTGTGTGTGTGCGTGTGTGTTATTTTTTTTCTTCAAAGCTTGACTTTTGTTCCTTTCTGTCTCAAACGTTGTTACATCTGAAGATGGAATGTCCAATGCCAGCTAAACAGCCATCCCAGTAATTTGCAGTGTAAGTCGACATGATGGTTATCTCAGTCTAGGGCATCTTTCATTTCCTCCAAACCACGTTTTGCGTCAATTCAGGCTGCTGTTATCTTCTCACTGGGTCTTTTGGTAATTTGCCCAGCGTGGGCTGGCAGGCTGTAAAGGTTTCATGGTCCACCCTCACTGACCAAGCTAACCCTTTATTACTCTGTTACACACATTTTTACTAGAGCAGATGGAAGAAGCATCACTTGTTGGAATCATACTTGTCGATTTTATTTACTTTTCCTTTGTTGTGCGATTTCATTTCTCTCCCTATCGCCTTCCATGTTGCAGTTCTGTAGACAACCTGGAGCTCAGTGCCTCAACCTGGAATTGAACACACTACTTTCTACTTTCCAATTGCAAAACATTTTTCATTGAGGAATTGACAACACAACATGGCAGCAAAACTTAATATGTCATCCTACCAAGTAAAACAAACCAGTTATATGTTTCAACATAATGGTTTAATTTTGTTTTTGACTAACTTTTTAAGATACATATTTAACTCAGTAATGTGTTCATGCAGTAAACTTATATATAATATAAATAAAATAATTATTTTATTTATGCCCGCTAACATGAACAGTTATGTTTGCTCACTAAACCTTTGAGACAAATCCACAAGCTCAGACACTCGGGAACAGATTTTTTGAAGGAATCTTCTCTAAAGGTTATCAGAGCCACATGAAATAGAGACATCACTTTGGCTTCAGTCTGAGCGTATCCAACTCTTGCCTGCTAAAGGATGACTCTCCTCTGGCACGCCTAGATCACGCTGTGCACATGATAAATAGGAAGAGCTGCTCTTAGAAGTTGAGCAGAGATCCGGCCACGACCCTGCTGCTCTCCCATAGTACTACTGCGCAGGTTTTTGTCCTGAAACAAACAACTACTAGCAATCAGTTGCAAACTTTTAATGAGAGGCTTGAGGGGTGGAAAGACACAGGAGCAGAATGCAAGTCAAAGAAACTGAACAATCATGAGGTTAAAAATATGCCATTTTCAATCTGATATGCTCCATTCAACTTATATTAAACACTTTCTTTGTCACTAGCGATAGGTCATGAATAATTAGTTCAGATAATGTTATAAGGGGATAATCACCAAACTCCTAATGTGATCCCCTTGGATCAGTGAATAAATCACACAACAGGAGACAAAGAGAGAGAGAGAGAAAAAGATAAAGATGATAAAATGAGAGAAAGCAGAGATGCAGAGAAACAGTGCTATGAAAGTTAATCTCATCGTTAGTTAATTTATTTATTTCCCCACCCTTGCTTACCCCCCGCTCTACTCACGGTAATTCTAATGAAGAGCTCTCCAATGACTTAATTTAGAGTGAAGTTAATTGAGTTTGGTGCTACACGGCTGCACTTTCTGCCTCGATGCCTTTCTATGTACTCTCCTCTAAATTTAAACCCGAGGATCAGAGTGCAAAATTAAACCAAACAGAAATGCTAAGGAGGAAATAAAAACAGACAAAAAAAAAGAAAGTGTAAGAGATGGGATGAGGGGGAAAAAAAGTGAACAAGAGAGCATGAGAAGAGGTGACAAACATTGAGAAATAGACATGTGTAAGGGGCTGGGGGCCCTCATATCAGGCCCGTCATCCCCGTTGGCTCAGGACTGTAATTAGATTTGGCAGCAACCCCATAATGATAAATGCCGATGATGAATGGAAATGCAAATGTGTGTGAAGTAGCCCCAGCCATCAAAGGGGGGAATATCATTAACACTGTCCTCTTGTCAAATCTATCATTGTCAGTAGTGCCTCCATGCATCCGCCGCGTCCCACCAGCTACAGAGGGGTAGTTCAGGAGTTAAGGAGGAGGCTCTGCTGAGAGTGATGAAGAGGAAATTGAAGCAAAAAGATAATTAAAGGCCAAGAATTATCCCTGTTAAACTGCTTTGCATGTTTGATTTTTATTGGACCATACATGCCATAAAAAGCTAAAACGAAATACTAGGGTAATTATTCTAAATGCAATATAACTTATACTGGTACTGTGTAGACATAATTGCCTTCCTAGTTTGTAGTTAGTTAGTGAAGAGTTCAATCTATTTGGCCATGTCATAAATTTTTACCTACTTACTATGGTCACAAGGACACAATGCTCACGATGCCCTCAGTCCTTCTAATTTGCCCAAGATGGCCGGATATATGCTGACTGATTTCCTGTAATCTGTGGAAGGTTGTGAGTATTTTGTCACCTCGCTGACTAATGACACTAATTGTATTACCTTACTGCAATTTACACCAGTATAAATTACTAACGTGAAATTTGAACCCAGTGCGAAAAGCAACAATTTTATTAAGCCTCAAAATGTTTTTGGGCCCTAAATATGAAATGTTTTAGTGAGCTGTGTAACGATGCTGAGCTGGATATTTCTTGTGGAACTCATTGATGAGAGTTCAACATATATTTTTATACGTGGAGCATAAATTATCAGTCTGCGACAGACTGGCGACCTGTCCAGGGCATACCCCGCCTCTCGTCCGAAACATTCGCTGGAGATGGGCACCAGCAACCCTCCCAACCCCACTAGGGACAAGGGTGTACAGAAAATGAATGAATGAATGAATGGATGGATGGATGGATGGATGGATGGATGGATGGATGGATGGATGGATGGATAGATGATCAGTACTCCATCTTTGTGTTGGCATATTTTTTTTTTCTGTGAACAATATACATTATGTCTAATTGTAGAAAGACAATGTCTTACAGCAAAATGAAGTCATTCCACAACATTCCATCAATTTTGGATGGGGTTTCACTTGGTTTGACAAGGAAATCAGTAACAATATAATATATGATATTTTGGCATGTTAAGAACAATATAGCACTGTGATATTCTGGTAACATTTACATCTTTCACCACTAATGGCTGCTACAGACGGACATGGATGGACAGAGGCATAAAATCTGTTAGCTTTACAACTTTTAGATGTGGATGAGAGTTTTTATAAATGTATTATACTTTCCAAACAATAAATCAATAATTATTTACCCAGAAATAAATAAAAAAAACTAAAAAAAAAAAAAAACTAAAAAAAAAAACTGTGAATATGTTACAGATAAAAGATGATTCATGTAATGACAGCAACATTGAGTGGATCGAGTGGCTGTTGACAAACTAGTTCAGAATTTTACACCCAAAACCACATGTTGCCATTTTCATTTTTCTATTCACCTTCTGTGTTTGTTTTTGTGACTTTATCGTAATTTCTTTGAAGATTTGAACTCAACTTGTCCGTCCACGTACGAGCCGGTGCAAAATGTGCTTCTGTCACGTTTTGGTGACCAGATGTTTGCTCTGGAAGTATCTTATCAGCTGACCTCCCGCTTCGCTCTTTTAATATTTTTCCTGTCTGTACATGTGCCTCACTCAGAAAAGAAGTGCTTCAACAGACATCTGCTTTTTTTTTTGTCCTCCCCCCGTTTCCTCTCCAGCCTCAAGGCAAAAACAAGATTGACCTCTGAGTCGCAGTCACGATCCAATTACCTGCTCAAGGACAAGCACGTAAGTTACACAGCAGGAAAAACTCACACCATCAACAGAAAGCAAAACAACAACAACAAAAAAAATAAAAAATACAGAAATGATGTTATCGAATGGTGAAGTAGTGCAGCAGTAATCATATACTCTGTCCAAATACTTTTACCTAGGGCGGCTTTTCCCCTCATTAATTGGGTAAATGTCTAGCAAGTAGCCCTTATTCATGTCTGCTACTGTTTTGTTTGCATGTGTTTACCTCCAAACACTTAGACGAATGTTTAATTGAGACATGGAGGTGGTGGGGGTAAACCAGTGAAGCGGGCAGCAGTGTCTTTTACAGGGGTTGCATGAGCCAGGGCAGCTTTGTCTGACACCTTGAACTAAATTATTGAAAGAGGGTTTGGGGGGGATAAAGACGCTAAGAGGAGGACACTCTGACATTAGTACTTGTTGTTGTGGGTGCTGCTCACACTAGTCCATATCTGTGTATTGGCACAGGCTTTCATGTGTCTTTGTCTGTGTGCCTGCGTGTGTCAGAGTAAGGTTGCATAGTTAAAGTTATTTGAGCAGATAGGAAATTTTTGATTACAAGTAAAACAGGACAGGACTGTAGATTGGAAGATTTTATTTAAAAAAAAAATACCATGTTTTACTTTATTTTGTTTTTATAGGGGGGAAAAAAGTATATATGATACTGCAAGCAACTGGTTGCAAACTAAAAAAAAAAAACTAAGCATCATCTCTCTATGCTCCTCGCATCACGTTAAAAAAAAAAAAAACGTTTCCGGGTTACACATGCCTAAAAAAACTCAACTTCAAGTGGTTGTTAAAGTGGGAGTCTCTGATAGACACAGTGGTATCCTCTTCCTCGTTTGACCCAGACACTGATCTCATCTCCAGTAAAAAGGGGCCTCTACGTCCTAATCAAATCACTCATTAACTATTTAGTGGATCAAAAGTTCAGTGGTCCATTGTCTCCGAGTCAAGCATCTATGGCGGCTAATCCACTTGAATTAAACGCGCACATATGCATGCAAATACCAACCTGGGCAGGCGAACACATGAAGTCTGGAGCCATGGATGTGTACACAGTGTGAATACTCTGACAAAGAGAGACACGCAGACTTTGATGAAGCCAAATTGGAATACAAGTGTGGGGGTGGTTGGCTTGTGTGCAGCTTATAAATAATTTGTTGTTCAAGAGACTCTGCTTACACCCGTCTGTCAGCAACCAAAGGGTCATGTGGGCAACTAGCATGAGAGCGGCTCGCCGTCAGTCAACATAAACCTGAAACCAAGACGTACCGGCCCAACATCTTATTAGGCCCGCAAATGATGTACCACAACAAATAAGTAAATTATTTAATATGTATATTGTTGTGCAAAAGTATGTATATCTCGTTCCTTTTGTTTCACATTTTGTCACCTTGCAACTACAATCTTCAGTGTGTTTGACTAATATCTGGAAAGTTTGACATGCTGATGAACCTCTCAGATTAAAGAGGCAGTTTTGAATGGGCAAGTGTTATATGTCTCTGAAGGGGTACACACCTGTGTAATGCTTTCCCTTTTATCTCTGCGAAATAGCTCAACCTCAGTCACACTGAATAGAGAGAGAGAAACTGAAATAATACATTTTCCCCTCCACATTTCTCAAATTCTCAGGTTTTCTTCAATTGTTTCCCTGTATTTAGTTCCATCGTTCCTTTAAATGACCTTTTTTTTTTTCCCCAGTTTCCCTTTTCTTGCTAAGCAGAAGCATCCCCACAGCATGACGCTGCCATCACTATGTGGGGTAGTGTGTGTATGGTGACAGAGTTTATACTGCGATTAAATTCCACACTTTTGGGCTCTGTTTACCAGTTTATAATAACACATGACTATAATTCATGTATATTTTTTTGTTCTATTACCACATAGCATTGTGCTACTTACATTTTAAGATCCCTGTAAAATACACTGAGGTTAGTGGTTGTGACATGAGAAAACATGCATACAAAAACAAAATCAAGGTCATTTGAGGGGCATTCTAAGAATTTCATTGTTGATTGAGGTTGCCTGTAAATCCTTTATTTGAAGCCATATTCTGTCTCTACATGTCTTGACCATTATCTGTGAAGGACGGCATCTGCCCACGTCAGAAAACACTCTGTGAGAAATAAAGCCATGTCCTTTGGACTTCTACTGTTACAGAGCAAAGGGTTGTCTCTGGACACAGGGCTGCATGTGTCTCACTGTCAGATATAATTTAAACCAAACTGACAGGGGGCCACGGCGAAGTCTCCTCAGTCAACTGTCCAGTCATGTGGGGATTTGTGGTGTGTGTGTTTGCGTGGTCCAAGAGCAAGGTGAAACATTTCTGACACAGCAGAGGGTCAGGAGAACATAGGCACCCTCGTTCTGATGTCTTCCAAAACAGAACTACTTGAGGGGACTTTCCGATGCACCAATACGCTCTGTAAATCTTTTATAGATGGGCGTCCATGGAGGTTTGCTGCACTGTGTCCTGAGGACATTGCCTCAAGCTAAACACTCTCTTACTCTTGGTGGCCACGGCTGTTTAACAATACTTTTTCCTTGTTTGTCAGCCCCAAAAGAATGCCCTGTAATGGAAAGGACTCACACCTGAAAGACAAAAGAAAGAATGTGACCAAACATCTGAGGACATTAAGAAGACATGAAAGACCATTTGTCATTTCCAATTACAGACCATGTACCAGCGGTCACACTGAAGGCCCTGACTCATGTAGAGATGTTGCGATGACTCAAGAGAAAAGTTTATATATATATATATATATATATATATATCATGCTATATATATATATTTATATATATATATAAAACCGGCCAGCTCTTGCCACTTTTCTTAACCATGTAATAATGTAATATGTCGTTGCCAAAATCCCACACCAAAACTGAAGTAACAAGTAACATGTAATCTTTTAGAAGGTATCACAAAGCATCATTGACTTATTTCTATCTGAACTCAAGAAACCAATTGCTTTTGCGGCTAAAAATAAATTAAAGATAAAGCATAAGAAAAGAATAAAATATGACTTCTCACTTCCAAGCTATACAGTATAATATGGAATAAACGTTAAGCAGATATACAGGAGAGACTCAGATCTAAACAGTGTATAGTTTCCTTTCATTCCATGGTCGTTTTTCTGGATTTTTTTAGATGATTTTTCATTTACCAAAATATATTCCCACACACAGCTGCATAAAATAGGATTTTTTTTTAATCAAAACATGCTTGCCTTTAAACATAAATGCTTTGACTGAAATGTTTCCATGCAATTGTGTTTTGAATAAGTTATTGTAAATGCCTTTAGAGCATGATTGTGGGAAAAAATATATATAACAAATATAATATGACAGTATCCTGCTGACAACTGTTCTGCAACACAGTTTCAAGCTCACAGAAGCACAGTCACAGTTTCAGATACACGACAAAGCCTGTTCCCCATTTCTTCAAGGCTCGGGCTTTGATGTGTGATGAGTCTGAAGCTTGCCAAGGAGTCTGCTTCTAAGTCTTTGCCAAGACTCTTCACCTGCAGCTACAAGCATCTTGTCATGTCCCAAAAAAAAAAAAGTATGTGCACCTGCATAGAACATGGTGTTATCTTGCTCTAAATTGTGTTTTCAAAATAAACTACAGGAAACAAACACAGTTATTCTGTTTGTCTTAATTGTTCATACTCTCTGTTCTGTGACAACATACTATATGGGTTATACAGCTGTCTGATGAAAAAAAAAAAAAAACATTTTAAAAAAAGAGTTATGACAAAATAACCTAAGACATGACTCTGCTATTGCTTTAAATTTGAAGGCAGACATCAGTGAATTAGGCGAGGAGCGTTTTCAGGGACTTTTAAAAACATCACAATAGTAAATATCAAATGTTGACTACATAGGATTTATGGAGGTGAGTCTTCATTCAATTCACAAACAGACATAACAAAATGTAGTGCATAGTCACCAAAAGTACTGTAGTATGAAAACCAGACAGGAAGAGCAACACAACTCAGCATGTTTGCCTCAAATCCAATTATTTCTCCTCCCCCTCAATGCAGAAACTGCACTTGTACTAATTGGTAAAACAAGAAAATAAAAAAATAACACATAGAAAAACTAACCTGCCTATAATTTAAACTTATATTCATTGTTGGGTTGCTGATGTTCAGAAGAACAATAATGTTAAATCTCAGAGAGCTAATAACGAAGAACCCATAATGGAAAACTTAGTCTGTGATATGTATCGGCTAAACTCTGTCGCTCTCTCTGATATCAAAATAAACAAGTTTCAAACTAAGTGTGATGAGAAGTTTTAGTGATTTCGAAACATGTTGCTTTTTAAAATACCTTCAGTAGGTGGTCAGTGTCTCATCAAAGCATCTCAGCCATTAAAATGTTTAGACATAAATATCCCCAGCTTTATGCAAATTAGAAATTTGGATTTTCTGTTTACCACAGGGACTGTACATATGTTCTCCTTCACCATTTTTGGTGTGGAGGGGCTGGTGTTGTAACAGGCAGCCACTGCCATTTAACATACCTTAGATGACTTAATAATTATGTTTTAACCAGCATGACGGAAAACTATCACCACCACCACTGAAATGTGATTGTTCATACAAGTAAATGGGGGAAATCGTCCAGTCATAGCGAATGAAAACAGCTACATGTGGTGTTTGTGATGGATAATTCCAACAGGAGGTTATCGGTGTTTTGCAATACCTACACACTAGATTCAAAGAGCTCTTGATAAAACTTTTAAGTATTTGTTTCATCCCAAAAATCCACTTGAATTTTCCTCTTACTTTCTTAGCCACATTAGCATATCACTCATCATATAAAACAACGTAGCTGTGTTGAAAGGTCAGCATATCAGGTAATAGGTCCCACTGATAAAGGCAAATAAACACAGTTGATTGAAGATGCAGCAGATAGTGAGAGTTCAGTTGCTTCTCTACCTGATACATATCGCTTCACTTTAATCTCTGATAGTTTTCCTTTTCTTTAAAACCTTCTCTGCCCCTATATGTTTGAGACAGAACAGTAAGAGTCAGGCAACTCAAAAATCTAATTTATTTGACATCAATATAATTTTTTTAATGTGCTTTTTTTTAATTTTCCATATCTAACAATTACATTAGACTGATGTCTGTATTTTAGAATCATTAATGTTTACAGTAATGTGTGCGTCCAGATGGCGTTGTAATAATTTGAATCTCTATTTACAATCTACGTTTTACAGTTTAATTGAAATGTACACAAAGCAAAGAAATCTGAAATTTATAAATATCACTTAGGCTTTCAAAATTGGTCAAAAGGTGTTTTCTAAAGTTTTTTTTTTTTTTCCCCACATCCAAATACAGTCAAAATGAATGGGGAAATAATGAAATCGAATGTAATTAAACGCTGAATTGAAATATATCAATATATTTTTTTTTACAAAAAACAATACGCTGCATAGGCTTTTGAAATTATTTATGTACAGTTTCTCAGACACATCCGACTGAAAGAGAGTGCATATCCATCAAGTTTCCAGCTCAGGTCATTGCAAAGGCAGGGTAGCTCACTTTTGTGCATTGTACTAACCATAGGGAGCACCAAGAGTGCGTGCGTGCGTGGTGTGTGTATGTCTACAAATGCGGAGGCTGAGCTGTTGGTATGTTTAAGACGTGCGTGCATGCGTGTGTTTCTGCTGTATGCTGGGTTTGGCTAGCTCACTGCTGGGAGCCTCATAAAGCTCTCAGTTTGACGACCAACTGAGCAGTAAATTAATTAATCATCATTTTATGCCTCATCAAGCGCTTTGCCCGCACCTCGCCACAGGAGCCCGGCCCAATTAGCCAACATCAGAGCCAATTGTTTAGCTTAGCTTACTCTAGGTGTGAAAGAGAAGATGTTCATACAGAAGGGGAGAAAAAAAAAAAGCTATGGAGAGAGCAGACTATTGAGGATGAATATATACTTTTTATATGTTTCTTTAAAGCATTAGTAGTGGGGTAAAACTGCATTTCAAAGCAGCTTCCACTCATAGCTTACGTTTGGTATATTTTGTAATTAAAAACCAATAGTTATATCAATTTAATCATGAAGATAAAATTAAAAAGTTATTTCTTTTCCACTGAAATCTGGTTCAGATTAAAATGTGTCACTTTTTAGCAGTTAAAGCAGAAATAAGAAGTCGTCCAATCAGGTCACAGTGCAGGTCAGAGCTGCTGGCCTCATCATGGCGATAAAAGCAAAAAGGGGCTCTGTGTTGAAAAATTCTGATTGTCACTACACATTTTAGTAATGGGTGACAGAGAGGCAGACAGAATGACATTGTGGCAGGGCAGCCAGGAGGATGCCAGCAGCCACGCCAGGGGCAGGGACGGAGGGATGGATAAGCAGATGTTGTTCATCACCCAGGGGTGGTGGGGGTGTGCTGTGTGTGTGGGCTTTTTTTTGCTTTTTTTTTTTTTTTTGATTTTTGTTAAATTGCTTCTGACACTTGACTGCGCTTTCTTAACCTAAATCAAACATTCTTTTTTTTTTTTTTTTTTTTTTTTTTGTGCGCACGAGTGTGTATGTTTATGAGGAACTACAATGGCGGACCGCGTACCCGAGCGTGTGCGGATGCGACCGTGAGCTCGCGTGCACGCGATAATGCAACTGTGTGCCTCCCCACTAAGAGAGGTGTGCACATGGACGCCTCTTACAGCGCCTGCAAAGTGCTCGAGGGGGAAGTACCTACAGAGGCATCTGGCAAGAGGAGCCAAAGTAACAAAGGTAACCTTGCCTGCAGTGATGTACACTGTGTACAGCCACTGTAGTGGTGGTTAAGTACAGGGTGCTGTGTGTATGCATGACTTTTGACAGTGGTGTGTGGGGTTTTTATTATTATTATTATTCCTTAGTATTTATCCTGTTCATCAGTGTGATGCACAGATGTATATAAAGATGAAAGCAACTCCTTGTACTTCACTTGCTCATGAGCAAGATGCCACATGGTGATGCTACTGCACTTGAAAATATGAGAGAGAAGAAACTTATTTCCAGCCTTTTCAAATATAGCAACCTCTGGATCACAGAATGGTCCACAGGTTAAAGGACACATTGCTAGTAGATTGAATTATTATGAGAACCTTGATGTGTGTGTTTGACGGATTGTCAAAAAATTACATGAACTGGAGTGGAAAGGCCTCGCAGTGAGGACAGCCAACTGATATATCTATATATGCATCTATAGCTGCTCAAGTACAAGTGGATGGTTGACTGATCAGAGACTTTCACAGCGTTAAGAGTCATACCCAGCCTGGGGTAAAGTCAGAAGTAGATTTATCTGGTTGTGACATTATCTAAGTAATGCAGTTCTTTGTGTTTATATGTGTGAGTATGTCTTATAACTCGAGTGAAATACCTCTAAGCAGGTCTTGTAATTGACTGTAGTGCTTTTAGAGGGTCAGGAAGCATGCTGGTCCCCTCAGTCATCATTGAGTGATTTAAGAGGCTATTACCTCTGGAGTATGGAAGCACCTGAGGGAATGCGAAGGTGCACTTGCTCCCTGAGATTCCTGATAAACTTGTGTACAAATCAAGCAGACTGAAACTGTCGCGCCCAATGAAATGAATGCACATTGATCCACACACACACAGACAAAAGTGCATAAATATGAGTCGATGTTGTATCTTATTTTGGTGGTTTCATTTTCATCATGTGTATGCATTGCCATTCGCATAAAAACTCAATGCACACTTTATCATGTACACCTGTTTGCTTGTTAGAGAATCAGCCAGCGAGTTGACAGCAAGTCGGTGCCTTTGGGCATTTCACTAGCTTGGTGATGTCCGAGCCAAGCGTAATAATGCTGCGAAAATGGGGAGTTAAGGGAGTTTGAAATTGGCTTTGTTCTTGGCGGAAAACTGGCTGGTGTGGGTGTTTAAAAAAAAACGCTTAGAAAAAAATCTCTTGAGTTCAAGGAGAACATATGAGGAAAGAAGAATCAACCCAGTTAGTGGCCGTTATTTGGATGAAAGTAATAATTACGGAGATCAGAGAAGAAAGAGTAGTTTGTTACATTTGTAACAAACTACTCTGCCAACATTTGTTGGCTGTGATTACTGGGAAAGTTTTATTTATATTTTTTTCTCTTTTCATTCTATAAGTTGAATTCTTATACAAGTCCAGAGTGCAGGTTTTAAAGAACTGACTGGTTAATGATCTTTTAGCGGAATAACATTCATCTTCCTCTAAAAAAAATATAATATTGGCTAAATGGACAATTGCTTCCAAATGCAAAATCTTTCTCCCAAATGCTCTTCTCTCTTCTAAATGTTTTGTCTTAAGTATTGCACAATAGATAAAATCTACCTCATAAAAAAAAACAATAAATAAAAAGTGATTGAAATATATCTTCCCATCAGTTATTTCAAAAGAAGTAGTGCTTACATCTGAGTCTGCAGGTGAGGAAGTTATTAAACTGTGTGTGGTAATGTCAAGCACAAACTGATGCTCTCTGTAGAGATTATCAAACAGGATTGTGGTGAAGAACAAAGAAGCAATGAATGAAAAATATTAAATCTGTAAAGGGAAGAAAATTCTGCTCTCAAGTTCACACTTGCTTATCTCTATCACTGCTGTTACTCTTTAGCCTATTTGCTGAAAGCATTCCTGATGCTCTGTGCATATACCTCTAAGCACTCCTGATTGTTAAATTAGTGCTTTATAAACGTCATTTTACTCTGCATTTTTCTTTTGTTCTTCTTCTTTCTTCAGTGTCTCATTTTCTGCCACCAGGTGCATATTGCTGTTTTAAGATGCTCGTCAGTGAAAAGTGTTGATTTCCCTCATGGGTAAAAGCTTCTTTCCAGCTGCAGGGCTTTGATAAATCACTTGACCAGGTGCTTCTTCAATTAGTTCTCATCATTCTTTTTCCCTCGTGCTGTAACATACCTGTTGCTGAGCGGAACCCAAGCAGAGGTCTTAAAGTATTCACTTGTGTTGATACTCAAAGACAAGGCATTTGCTTACTTTCACCATAAACAGAGACACTGGAAGAAGCTCTATAAAAAAAAAAGTTAAATAAAGCCTTTCATGTGTGCTTTAGCATTAGTCATTCATAACAGCATATTTACAAAAATCATTTAGTCACTTTAAGCACATTCATTTCAGCAAAACTTAAGAAAGACCCTTTGCTGACATTGTTGAGCTTCATTGTCTTTGAGGGGACCTTGGCAGCCTTGAGCAGGAAAACATTGTCGTAAATTTTTCTAATCAAAAACCCAGAACAGTGACTGATTTGTGGACATGGATGAGATGTTAGGAGGAAGAATTGTGTGGTTACACACCCAAGTATGATCGAAAATATTCCCCTCAATAGTCGTGTATGTGTGAGTGAGAGAGAGAGAAACCTGACTTGCAGATATTCTACTTTATCTTGGCAGATAACTCATATTTGAGGGGGAAAAAAAGTGTTCAAAGCTTATGAGTGATCAATTATACTGTCAGTTATGAATGTGTTTGCAGTGGCTTCAGGCCTTCAGGTGTTGTAGGGTGGATTAAGGTAATGCTAGCCCAGGTGGTTACAATGACGCTGATGCACTACGAAGAGTTTCAACATGTGAATTTACTTTGAGTTAAACAAAGTGTGGAGGAAGACAATGGGATGGTAAAAAAAAATATAAATAAATAAAAATCATACAAACCTCCAAATCCTGTACCACAGGCACACAACCAAAAGAAGTTAAGCTAGCGTGATTGAATGATGTATGCATATATATATATATATATAAAAAAATTCCCTTCTC